>NC_054828.1:69760161-69826543 GCF_018345385.1 Vulpes lagopus | reverse complement strand
AAAATTTATTTTTAAACAAAGAAATTTTCAGAGGGATGGGGGTTTCTCATCTCTTTCTTCACAGCTCGTCACTCACCCGGGAAAATGCTTCTTTTGGTTTGGAAAGAACCGAGAAAATTTATTCCCAATGGTCATATTATTTGTAAAGGGGATTCCCCCCGAGACCCAAAAAGGGCCCAATTTTTTCCCTCGGGCTTGAGGGGCCCCTTCTTGAGTGGGGGTTTAAAATTCAGAAATTGTGTGTTTGGGTTTCAGAAAATTGGAACTGGTTAGCTAAGAAAACACGGACAGGCACTTGGGTTTTTTTTGAATTTCAATTGCCTTAAAAGCTATCGAATAATTTCTAAACACCTCATGGACTTTTGTGGGGATTTCTTTATTCCCCTAATATAAGTTAACTTTCATAGGGCACATATTTTTGGCCAAGAATTGTGTCATGCTTCACAAAAAAGAACTCCGGGGTTCCCCCAAACCCCCCTATGGGCAGGTACTGTTATCTTGAGGGGCCAAACAAAGGGATGGGAAAGAAAACCCCTTGACCAAGGTAAAAAAAACGGGCTATTTTAAGTGGATTAAAAACTAGGAAGCCTGACTCCAGGCTTTTTGGGGCCACCAGAAAATTTTTATTAAGTATTTCCCTTAAGGGCCTAGGTAATTTTACGAATAAAGCCCAAACTTTTTATTTCATTAGAGCCTATGGCACGGGCCCTTTTTTACTGTCACAGTTTTGCAAAAAAGAAAAAGGGTTTTAAAGACCCTAAGCTCAAGGGACTTGCCCAGAGCCCTAAAATTTCAGAGGCAAAAACCCTTTTCCTTTTTTCCTCAAAATATTCCCCTTCCACCACTTACCTTCCCCTTTCTCTATGTCTTAATTTTAAATGTTGCTTCTGGTTATCTTCTCTGAGGCCCCATTTTAGACTAAGCTTTTTATATATGTACTTTTTGTAAGTGTTTTTTTCCCTTTTATATTGGTCCCCAAAAAATCTTGTCAAGTTGTCTTTTGACATTTTTTTGGTTAGTATCCGTCCTCCCACCAGAGGGCCGGGAGGGAGTTTGGGCACTGATCAAAGGGTCGGAAAAAATTGGAAACCCTAGCCCCTTTTGCAAATAGTGGGTTTTTGCCCCCAAATCCCTTAATAAATTATGGATCCCAAAACCTTCTTAGTTGATTTTTGGATAAACTTTTAAAATTTGGAAAGGGCCCAAAGGGAATAAAAAGGGAAAATTGCGAATAAATGATAAAAGCAATTTTTTTCCAAACCCACTCATTATTTTTTTAATCGGGCCCTACTGTGTGCCATATCTGACAAAGGGGAAAAACATACGTGTTTTCCATTAGGGAATTATAATAGCAATTTAAAATTTGGCCCTTTCCCAAAGGGCCATTTGCTATATTTTAAAAGCTCAAAACAAAAAAGGCTCGGGGTTGGGAAAGGGAAACGAATAAAATCAAAAAAAAGTATTATCTGGGCAAAAAATTTTCCCCGTAAATCTGGTTTAAAAAAAATTTCACACAAATCTTTTTTTTAAAGGAACGAAGCACTTTTGGAATCTTTGGAAGACAAATGTAAAGGGGAAATAAAATGTTAGCATTGTTTTTTTTAAAAACATTGCAATATTTTGCCCAATTTATAAAAAAGTATTTTTATCTGTTTTTTTGCTATTTTTTTCCCTTTCCCTGCTTTTCGGTTGGGGAGGCATTATACTTTTTTCTAAGGGGTTTTTCTTCCTTTGTTTTAAAAAAATTTTCCTTACTTTTTTCCCCCATCAAAGGGAAAACTGTTTAAGAAAAAGGGCAAAAATTAATTAAACTTTTCTTTTTTTTAATTTTTTTTTTTATATAGTCATACGGGAGAGAGAGAGGGGCAGAGACACGGGCAGAGGGGAAGCGGCCCATGCCCCGGACCCTTTGACGTGGGATTCAAAACCCCGGGTCTCCAGGTTTGGGCGGGGGCCAAAGGCGGGCCCCAAAACCCGCTCCCCAAACCCGGATCCCAAATTTTAAACTATTCTTAAAGTGTTTTTCACATTTTTGGACCTTTGATTCTTTTAAAGTCAATTTTCAAAATAAATCTTTTTTATTAAAAAAAACCCAAAGTTTTAAACGGGGAAAATTGAGAAGAAAGTACGGGAGAATTCCCATGCCCCCCCGCACTCGATGCTCAATTATCGTTTAATCTTATATTATTACGGTCCTTTTATTAGCAAATGAATAAAATTTTAAAAATTATTTGCTTTAAACCCCAAAGGGCCATAAAATATTTTTCAGTTTTCCCTTTATTTTTTGAAAGTTCCCATCCCTCACATCACATTAAAACTTGCCCTAATTTTTTCCTGGGCTCCTCGGGATTTGACATTTTCCCCCAGCCTTTCCCTTGTTGTTTTAAAACCCCCTTTGAAAAATTTGGGGTTTTTTGGGAAAATCCCCCTCATTTTGGGCCCTTGTCGGGTCGTTTATTTTCCTTGATCGGGGAATTTTTATTATTTTTACAGGATATAGTGCCATTTTTAAATTATTCAAAAAAGGGATAGATCCCTATCAACATGATTTATCATTCCTTGGTATCTATCTATCATCTTCCCTGAGGTAGTGTTTGTCAGCTTTTCTCCAAAAGTAAAAGTGATTATTATTATTATTATTTTTATTTTTTATTTTATTTTAACTTTTTCATAACATTTTTTGTAAAAGGGGTGTTACTATGTGTATTCCAACATAAGGGGATGACCCTTTTTGCTCATAAACTTAGGGGAATGTCTGCAAAAAATTGTTTGAAATTCTTCTTTCATGGGAGGTTTTTTCTTTTTTCTGGGTTTGTTTGTTTGTTTCTTTTTCAAATTTTGTTTTTATTTATTTTTAAAGAGAGAGGAGAGAAAAAACATGAAACGAGGGGGAGAGGGGGAGGGGGGCAGGTTCCCTTTCTGAAAAGGGGCCGCCCTTTAACCGGGTTATGATTTTGAGCCTAACCCCAAAATTTAACCCCGCTGAGCCACCCAGGGGCCCCCCTTTTTTTTTTTTCAATTTTTTTAAATTTTTATAAAAGATTCATGGGTATTTTTTTTTTGGGTTTGGGGGGATAATCCCCACTACTTTTTTTGTTCTTATATTGTCTTTTCTCTGGCCCACGGGGTTTCTTTCATTTGACCCCTGTGTGCCTTTAACAAAATTTCCATAGGGGGGATCTCTTGCCTTTCCCTTTAAATTTTTGAAAGAAAATTTTAGTAAATTTTCTTTTTTGACGGAAACTTTGTTTCTTTCCCCACCCCTATCTTTGCCTTCCCTTCCCTCTTTTTCACTGTTTATTTTTTTAAATTTTTTTGGGATCTGAAAATAGGAAAGGACAGGGTTTTCAAATTTTGCTTTTTTAAAATTTAAATCCTTCTCCTTGGTCCCTTACCCAGGGGTTTCTAAAATTTTGTGTGCAAGAGAATAACCTGGAGAGCTTTTTAAAATTTTGGCCACCCAAAATTTTTTTAAATTTTTTTTTGGGTTAAAAGGGGAAAAGGCGGGTTAGGATTCTACATGTTAACCGGTCCCCTCAAAAAAATAATGGAGTTCTTTGGGGCCTTGCTTTGAAAAGCGTGAGCATGGGGGCAGAGGGGTTTGTTTGACACACATTTTTATTATTCTAGTCCCTTGGGAAACCCAAAACCCCACTGCTTGTGAAAAAAAGGGAAATATAGATTTGGGGATTTCTTTTCGCCATAGGAAAAACCCCCTAAAATACTCGGGATCTAGGGCTCAAGTTAGTTTTATTTTTTAAGTTTTTGGGTTTTTTAATAAGATCCCCCCTTTTTTTGTCCCCTCAGTAAAAAGTGTTTGGGAACCCCCAAACACAGCTTTTCGGTTGAAGGGAACTGAGGGATCATAAACTTGGCCTCCCCTTTCTGAGGCACAGAAAAAAAATGAGGTTCTGGAGGATTGGATTGCCAAGTTCACCCCGCTTTTTGGGGGTAAAAGCTAGGTCTGAAGAAGGTTTTCCTAAAATTTGTTGCATCAAGAAGACCCCTTGAACATAACATTTAGATAGGCTTTTTGTAAAAATAGACAATTTTGGGTTACCCTTTCTGTTTTTATATTTTTCATATATAAAGGAAGGGGGGGAAATTTGCATGTAGGTTTCGGGGATTCCCCTTCTTTTTTATTATAAGGGGTTGTTTGATGAAAATTATCAGTTTTTGCCTTTTGAAATTCTCTTTTTAAAAACTATTTTTAAATTGATTTTTAAAAATTTTAAAAACCCTGGCATTAGTTCGGGTTTGGACAAACTTAATCGAGAAAGGGTTTGGGGTTTTCTCTGAAAATATGGGCCCAATTAGATATAGAAGCATAAAGATTTGGAAAGTGAAAGGGCGTAGGCAAAGGGTCTTCATGGGCGCCTGAGGTTTTTTTCGGGAATACCCTTTGTTTATTATTTCATCAGGCAGGTATTCTGATGCACACATGGGAGACCTAATTCGAATCCCTATTAGGGTGCTTCATGGAAATGAAACTATCTGGCAGAAGAATGACTACTTTGGTTGAATGTTTTATTGACTAAAGTGACTCTAATTCTAGATGAGCCTGAGCTGTGACGTTACGCGTTGTGGTCGTTTAAAGAACTTGACCAGAATTGGAGTCTTGTTTGCGCATTGCCACCCCGTGTTGAATTACTGAGCAGTGTGCATTACTTCTCAGGATCTTCTCGGTTTCCTATCTGTTAGTTGAGGGGATCGGTCTTCCATTCCGTTCATTAACTCTTTTTTTTGTTGTTGTTGTTTTTGTGTTTTTGTTTTTGTTTTTTTAAATTTTTCTTTATTTATGGATAGTCATCAGAGAGAGAGATGAGAGAGAGATGACATGGAGAGGGAGAAGCAGGCTCCATGACCGGGAGCCCGATGTGGGATTCAGATCCGGGTCTCCATGGATCGGCCCTGGGCCATAGGGGTCAGGCGCCAAACGCTGCGCAACCAGGGATCCCAAACTTCTTTGTTTTTAATGACCAGTCACAGATTTGTCATTATTGGACCATCACTAATTTATAATTCACTAAAGGGAATTCATTTCTCTTTCTCCATCTCCCTCCGTTTTTTGCATTTTTCCATTCTGGATTCTTTGTTTGCTTTTTAGAATCTTTTTTATTTGATCCTGGAGGAGTTGCAGGTAATTTTCCATTCACATTCGTATATTTGTATGATCTAATAATGTTCCTGTTCATAAATGAATTGCTGAGGGCGGATGAGAAGTCCAGTACCCTTTTTTAATTTAAATTTAAATTTAAAAAAAAATTTTAATTTAAATTCAATTTGCAAAATGTAGTATAATAACCCAGTGTTCGTCACATCACTTGCCCTCCATAATGTCCGTCCCCAAGTTACACTATCCCTCCTCCCACCTCCCTTTCCGCATCCTTTGTTTCCCCGAGTTAGGAGTCTCTCTAGTTTATCTTCTGTGAGACCCAGGGAAATTTAAACATAAATCCCCTTCCATGGACAAGCAGAGCAGTACTGTATTCATTTTGTGCTACACCTGCCACTGCTGTGTGACCCCCACGTAAACCAGCTTATTGCTTAAGTCTTTGCCCCACCCTAGTCAAAGCTGTGGGGACACCTAATCGGAAATCAGCTTATAATCCATGTAACCCTGCTTTGTGCCCACCAAAACTGTGCACCAATTCCGAGCAAAGTAATAGGCCAGCTCATATGGATACTATAGGGTAAGATGTAATTCAATCGGCCACTTGTGTGTGGACCGTCATGTCTGTGCAAAAATTCTGCGTTTCCCATGGGCACTGGCACTATAAAGATGCTACGCATATTAGTCTCGGGGTCCAAGTCCCTGCTCCGCTGTGTCGGGTACACTTGGATCAAGCTCGAGCTTGTAAATAAACCCTCGTGTGTTTCATCGGTGTCGGCTACACCTCGGTGGTTTCTCCGATTAGCAATCTGGGGACATACACTGCCTCTTCATTATTCTCCACTCAGTTTCCCTCCCCTCCCTTAGATCCTTCTTAACTTGTTTCTTACATTTGACATAAGAGTGTACCGTATGATAATTCTTTCTCCACGTGACTTATTTTTATTCTGCATTATACCCTCCAGTTCTTGTCCATGAAAATGGTGGTATTCATCCTTGCAGTGGCTAAATAATATACATTGTATATATAGACAACATCTTCTTTTTTTTAAATTTTTTTTTATAATTTAAAAAAAAATTTTTATTTATGATAGTCTCACCACACACCACACACAGAGGCAAAGACATAGGCAGAGGAGAAGCAGGCTCATGCTCCCGGAAGCCCGACGTGGGATCGATCAGGTGTTCCAGGATCCTGCCCTGGTGCCAAAAGGCAGTTTGCCAACCGCTGCGCCACCAGGGATTCCAGAACAAATCCTTATTTATCCATTCATCTGTTGCAGGATTTCAAGGCTCATTCCACAGTTGCGGATATTAACATTGCCGTTGTGAAACATTGGGTGCAAAGTGTCCTGTCATTGCACTACATCTGTGTCATTGCGGTAAATACCAGCAGTGCAAATGGTGGGTTGTAGTATAGCTCATATCCAGCTTTTTTGAGGAACCTCCTCACTGTTTTCGGAGTGGCTGCGACAGTTCACATTCCTCCAACTATGAATAGTGTTTCCACTTTCTCGACATCTCTCTCCACATTGTCGTTTCCCGTCTTGTTTATTTCCCCCATTCTCACTGGTGTGAAGGTGGTATCTCATTGTGGTTTTGATTTCTATCTCCCTGTGAAAAGTGACGTGGAGCAGATTTTCATGTGCTGCTTGCTCGCTCTGTGTAGGTCTTCTTGGGAGAACGGCTGCACCTTTAGTGGAGAAGAGATGGCATCTCAAGGGGTGTTATTTCCTGTCATGGCCACATACCAGAAGGCCCTCTTGAGTATGTGTGTGGGCGTTTGCCTGTGCCTGTTAGGAGAGGTCGTTGGATAGAATTTGAAAGCAGATCCCTGCATATTTATAGGTCTACTATCTATTTCTCTCTCTTTCTGCACACATCTATTTCTAACCATTTTGTCTCTTTCTATATAGGGTGATCTATATATGGACGTATAGAGATTAGATATAGAAATAAAAATTTTGGCATATATTTAAATTTAATTCTATAGTTCTGTTTATAGATTATGATTATATTCAGGTAATACATTGAATACTAAATTTATTAAGTGGAAACATAGATTTCTGTTTATTTGTTTGTTTATATAAACATCTATTCATGTTCCTGGGATCGATCTATCATAGATCTATCATCTCTATCATCTACCTAGTAGCTAGCCTATATATCCCAGGAAGAGAAAAACCAGATCCGAACAGACAGAGGAATGTCCCCCTCCAGAATGTGTCATGCAAAGAAGATAGGCAAAAAATCTTCTGTTACTATCCGATGTGCCTGATGCAATTTAACTCGAGATGTACCTTTGATTGTACGTGTGGGCCAGGTGCAGTGGTAAGAGAGAATCCTGAGACATTTTCCATGCAAAATAGGTTGTTTTTATTAAAGTATGGGGACAGGAACTGGGCTGAATAGATTCATCAGGGATCATGTATTATCCATTGTAATTAACAAACATAACATATTCCCCTAAAACCCACCCCAATATAACCTTTCTTTTTTTTTCACCCACCTGGGATCTGGGTGGCGCAGCGGTTGGCGCCTGCCTTTGGCCCAGGGTGCGATCCTGGAGACCCGGATCGATATCCCCACGTACAGGGCTCCGGTGCATGGAGGACCTGCTTCTCCCTCTGCCTGTTCTCTCTCGCCTCTCTCTCTCTCTAGCTCTCTGTGACTATCATAAATAACTTTAAAAATTAAAAAAAAATAAATAAATAAACTTTAAAGTTGCTGGTGTGGGTGGGGACTCTAGAGATTAAAGAAATTTCCAAAAAGGCTTTTCACAGGTGAAGACTTTACCAGGATACTGGTGGGTTGGCTATCAGCAAACAAAGGTTGCTTTTGGCCTCTAGCAAAAGCATTAATTTAGGCAGCTGAGAATTCTTTGAAGAATGTCCCACTCTGATGGTTTCAAAGATTTGTTATGGACTGCATGTTTGTAGGAAATGTATGGTAGGGAAGCCTGGGTGGCTCACGTGGTTGAGCATCTGCCTTTGGCTCAGGGCTTGTTACTGGGGTCCTAGGATGGGGGTCCCACCATTGGGCTTACCCTCAGGGAGCCTGCTTCTCCCTTTGTCTCTGTCTTGCACCTCTTTCTTTCCTCTCTCTCTCTCTCTCTCTGTGTGTCCTCTCATGAGTAAGAAACAAATCTATTTTAAAAAAGCAGATGTATTTTAATCTATATTTCTTTGGCCTTAGTTCCCCTATCCCTGGGTCTTCTCTCCCCCCTGGCATCTCTTGCGTTCGTTGGCCTCTTGGCGGGGCGGGTGTGAGAATCTCAAAGGATATGAGGCAGGCGGAGTGGAGTTGGGGAATTAAGCCAATGGAAGTAATTTCCAGGGAGTTGGTTAAGAGAAGTGCAGCAGGAGGAATGAAGTGAGAAAGTCTGGTTCTTGTCTCACGGAGTCGAAGAATGGAATCTGGTGGACAAAGAAGAGTATGTTTAGTGACAGGAGGTTTATTAGAAGGATACCGAGAAAGCTCTCCAGGAGTGGGAGGGGCCCAGGTGTTGCCACATGGGCATCACCTTGACAGATTTTTCATTTAGAAACTGATCTGGGAGCTTGTGGCCTTTCATTCTTGGGATGTCATTGGTTTGAGTAAGGACTAGTGATAACATCTGTAACGGTTTACCTTCTTTTTCGAGTCTGGTTATTCTTTGTTGGGCACAGAGGGACTGTCCTAAAAAAGACCCTCTTACCCATTCCTGGGACAGGGTGGTATCGTTTGCTTCTTTTTAATAAAATTTTTTTTTTAATTTTTATTTATTTATGATAGTCACCAGAGAGAGAGAGAGAGGCAGAGACACAGGCAGAGGGAGAAAACAGGCTTCATGCACCGGAGCATGGACGCTGGGATTCGATCCTGGGTCTCCAGGATCACGCCCTGGGTCAAAGGGAGGCGCCAAACCGCGGCACCCCCAGGGATCCCTCGTGTGTTTATTTATTCTGGTTTCCTTACATCTCAGCATCTGGATCTTTGTGAGCCTGATCTGTAGACCAACTATCCTATTTCTCCATACTAGACTCTCCTGTCCCCTCAGTCAAGATACAGGAGAGATTGTGGGATTCTGAGAAAAGGGTGCACTAAGTAAACCATTGTCACTGTTTCAATGTGCCCTCCCCATGATTTGTGAGACCAAATTACTTCCAAACTCCTTTTTCCTCCTTTTTGTTATGGATGGCAATGCTGCTCTGTGACTGACCTACACGTCATTTACTCTGGTAAAAAGTTCAGCTCTGTGCGAGGACCCAAGGGTCTCTGGGGAAGTATGAAGGAGAAACTGTGCAGGTCCCTGCATGGAGCCTGCTTCGCCCTCTGTCTCTGTCTCTGCCTTCTCTCTCCCTCTGTCTCGCTCTCTCAAATAATAAATAAATAAATAAATAAATAAAAAAATAAATAAATAAATAATAAATAAGAAAATGTATATTGCAGCTGTATTGGTATTTGCTATATTAATAAAGTGTGTTGTTTTTTACATTTTATGGTGACTGGACCTAGCAAGTCTTTACATCAACAGCCATCACTTCTAGTCCTCATGACAGTGTTGCGGGACAGGCGGTATTATTTCCTTTTATAGATGAAATTGATGACCTCGAGCACATGCGGTTCCTTCCCTTTCTTTTTTCTGTTCAGAATATACGAGCTATAAGTGAGTAAATTGCAAGAAACCCACTTGCGGGATCAACGCCTCTACTTTCCTCACATGATTTAAAATTTTTTCTCAATTCTGAACTCCTTATCTACCTTACTACTCCTTTCAAATAACTTAGGATACGTTTTTCCCAGGACTTGTTCAGAGATCCAGTTCCCTAAGTATGAATCAGTGACCTGAAACAGACCAGCATACAGAGATTCTCCTATTTATTCAACACCCATCCGTTTCCAAAAAGAAAGTCTATTTGGCCTTCTATATGGCAGGTACAGAGACAGGCTCCATCCCCACCTGGGGTTTCGATCTATGTCCGAGAGGACTACCTGTAGTCTTAATGCTGATTTTCTGAGGGCAAAACAAGCAAGTCCACAGTTCTCCTTCATACTTCCCCAGCGGACCCTTGGGTTTCTCTCCACAGAGTTGAACTGTTACCGAGTCACGATCGGGGTAGGTCAGTCACAGAGCAGCATTGCCATCCAAAACAAAAAAGGAGGAAAAAGGAGGTTTCGAAGTAATTGGGTCTCACAAATCGTGCGGAGGGTACATTGAAACTGTGACAATGTTTCTTAGTGCACCTTTTGTCAGAGCCACATCTCTCCCGTTCTTGACTGAGGGACAGGAGAGTCTAGGTAGGGGAGAAATAGGTAGGGGGCTACAGATTCAGGCTCACAAAGATCCTAAGGATGCTGAGATGTAAGGAAACCAGAAATACCGAGGTTTGGCGCCTCCCTTTGACCCAGGGCGTGATCCTGGAGACCCAGGATCGAATCCCACGTCAGGCTCCCGGTGCATGAAGCCTGTTTCTCCCTCTGCCTGTGTCTCTGCCTCTCTCTCTCTCTCTGTGACTATCATAAATAAATAAAAATTTAAAAAAAAAATTTTTTTAAAAAGAAACAAACGAGACCACCCTGTCCCAGGTATGGGTAGAGAGGGTCTTTTTTAGGACAGTCCTCTGTGCCCAACAAAGAATAACCAGACTCTAAAAAGAAGTAAACCGTTAAAGATGTTATCACTAGTCCTTACTCAAACCAAGACATCCCAAGAATGAGAAGGCCACAAGCTCCCTGATCAGTTCTAAATGAAAAAACTGTCAGTGGAGGCCCATGTGGGCAACCCAGCCTGGGCCCCTCCCACTCCTGAGAGCTTTCTCGGTATCCTTGCTTAATAAAACTCCTGTCACTTTACTTACTCTTCTTTGTCCACCAGATTCATTCTTCGACTCGTGAGACAAGAACCTGACTTTCTCACTTCATTCCGCCTGCTGCACTTCTCTTACCCAAGCTCCCTGGGAAATTACTTCATTGGCTTAATCCCATCTCACTCCTCCTGCCTCATATCCTTTGGATTCTTCACCACCAAAGGCCAACGAACCAAGAGATGCAGGGAGGGAGAGAAGACCCCAGGTGATAGGGGGAACTAAGGCCAAAGAAATATAGATTAAAATTACATCTGCTTTTTTAAAATAGATTTTGTTTATTTACTCATGAGAGACACACAGAGAGAGAGAGAGAGAGAGGGAAAGAAAGAGGGGCAGAGACAGAGACAAAGGGAGAAGCAGGCTCCCTGAGGGTAGCCCAATGTGGGACCCCATCCTAGGACCCCAGGATCATGCCCTGAGCCAAAGGCAGATGCTCAACCACTGAGCCACCCAGGCTTCCCTACCATTACATTTCCTAACAAACTTGCAGTCCATAAACAAATACTTGAAACCAACAGAGTGGGACATTCTTCAAAGAATTCACAGCTGCCTGAATGTTAATGCTTTGCTAGAGGCCAAAAGCAACCTTTGTTTGCTGATAGCCAGACCACCAGGATCCTGTAAATCTTTCACCTGTGAAAAATCCTTTTGGAAACTTCTTTTATCTCTAGAGTCCCACCCCACACAGCAACTTTAAAGTTTATTTATTTATTTTTTTTTTAATTTTTATTTATTTATGATAGTCACAGAGAGCTAGAGAGAGAGAGAGGCAGAGATACAGGCAGAGGGAGAAGCAGTCTCCATGCACCGGGAGCCCGACGTGGGATTCGATCCCGGGGTCTCCAGGATCGCACCCTGGGCCAAAGGCAGGCGCCAAACCGCTGCGCCACCCAGGGATCCCCAACTTTAAAGTTTATAACCAAGGCTCCTCATGATCCTGATGAAGCTATTCAGGCCCAGGGGTCCTGTCCCCATACTTTAATAAAAACACCTATTTGCATGGAAAATGTCTCAAGGATTCTCTCTTGACCACTGGCGCCTGGCCCACAGTACATCACAGGTACATCTCTGAGTTAATTGCATCGGCACATCAGGAAAGTACAGAAGATTTTTGCCTATCTTCTTGCATGACACATTCTGGAGGGGGACATTCCCGTCTGTTCGATCTGGGTTTTTCTCTTCCTGGGATATATAGCTAGCTAGCTAGGTAGATGATAGAGTGATAGATCTACTGATAGATCGATCCCAGGAACATGAATAGATGTTTATATAAACAAACATATAAACAGAAATCTATGTTTCCACTTAATATATTTATTATTCAATGTATTACTGATAATATAATTATTATCTATAAACAGAACTATAGATTTATATTTAAATATGCAAAATAAATATTTCTATATCTAATCTCTATACGTCCATATATAGATCTCCCTATAGAGATAGAGACAAAATGGTTAGAAATAGATGTGTGCAGAAAGAGAGAGAAATAGATATAGACCTATAAATATGCAGAGGATCTGCTTTCAAATTCTATCCAACGACCTCTCCTCACAGGCACAGGCAAACGCACACACACATACTCAAGAGCCTTCTGGTATGTGGCCATGACAGGAAATAACACCCCTTGAGATGCCATCTCTTCTCCAACTTAAAGGTGCCAGCCGTTTCTCCAAAGAAGACCTACACAGAGCGAGCAAGCAAGCACATGAAAATCTGCTCCACGTCACTTTTCATCAGGGAGATAGAAATCAAAACCACAATGAGATACCACCTCACACCAGTGAGAATGGGGGAAATTAACAAGACGGGAAACGACAAATGTGGGAGAGGATGTGGAGAAAGTGGAACACTCTTGCATTGTTGGAGGGAATGTGAACTGGAGCAGCCACTCAGAAAACAGTGTGGAGGTTCCTCAAAAAGCTGGATATGGAGCTATACTACAACCCACCAATTGCACTGCTGGGTATTTACCCCAAAGACACAGATGTAGTGCAATGACTGGACACTTGCACCCCAATGTTCACAACGGCAATGTTAATAGCCAAACTGTGGAATGAGCCTTGATATCCTGCAACAGATGAATGGATAAAGAAGATGTGGTCTGGGAATCCCTGGGTGGCGCAGCGGTTTGGCACCTGCCTTTGGCCCAGGGCAGGATCCTGGAGACCCGGGATCGAATCCCACGTCGGGCTCCCGGTGCATGGAGCCTGCTTCTCCCTCTGCCTATGTCTTTGCCTCTGTGTGTGTGTGTGTGTGACTATCATAAATAAAAATTTTTTTTAAATTATAAAAAAATTAAAAAAAAAAGAAGATGTGGTCTATATATACAATGTATTATTATTTAGCCATCTGCAAGGATGAATACCTACCATTTTCATGGACATGGAACTGGAGGGTATTATGCTGAATAAAATAAGTCACGTGGAGAAAGAATTATCATACGGTTTCACTCTTATGTCAAATGTAAGAAACAGTGAAGAGGATCATAAGGGAGGGGAGGGAAACTGAGTGGAGAAAATTGAGAGAGGCAGTGTTGTCCCCAAGATTGCTAATCTGAGAAACCACCGAGGAGCCGACACCGATGCAAACACACGAGGGTTTATTTACAAGCTCGAGCTTGAGTCCAAGTGTACCCGACACAGCGGAGCAGGGACTTGGACCCCGAGACTAAGAGGCGTAGCAGCTTTATAGGGGCCAGTGGCCCATGGGATACGCAGAATGTTGCACAGTCATGTCGGTCCACACACAAGTGGCCGATTGAATTACATCTTACCCTATAGTATCCATTTGAGCTGGCCTATTACTTTGCTCGGAATTGGTGCACAGTTTTGGTGGGCACAAAGCAGGGTTACATGGTTATGAGCTGATTTCCGATTAGGGTGTGCCCAGCAGCTTGACTAGGGTGGGGCAGTGCCTTAAGCAATAAGCTGGTTACGTGGGGGTCACACAGCAGGTGGCAGGTGTAGCACAAAATGGAATCAGTACTGCTCTGCTTGTCCAGGGGTAGGGGATTTTTGTTAAATTTCCTGGGTCTCACAGAAGATAAACTATGAGAGACTCCTAACTCGGGGAAACAAAGGATTGCGGAAGGGGAGGTGGGTGGGAGGATAGTGTAACTGGGGGACGGACATTAAGGAGGGCAAGTGATGTGACGAACACTGGGTATTATACTACATGTTGACAAATTGAATTTAAATTAAAATTTTTTTAAATTTAAATTTAAATTAAAAAAGGGTACTGGACGGCTCAGCCGTCCTCAGCAATTCATTTATGAAATGACCTTTATTAGATCATAAAAAGTTACGAATGTGAATGGAAAATGACCTGCAACTCCTTCCCAGTTCAAATAAATAAGTATTCTAAAAAGCAAATCAAAGTTCCAGAATGGAAAAATGCAAAAAACGAGGGAGAGGGAGAAAGAGAAATGAATTCACTTTTTGTGATATTTATTAGTGATGGTCCAATAATGACAAATCTGTGACTGTCATTAAAAACAAAGAGTTAGGGATCCCTGGGTGGCGCAGCGGTTTGGCGCCTGCCTTTGGCCCAGGGCGCGATCCTGGAGACCCGGGATCGAATCCCACATCGGGCTCCCGGTGCATGGAGCCTGCTTCTCCCTCTGCCTATGTCTCTGCCTCTCTCTCTCTCTCTCTGTGTGACTATCATAAATAAAGAAAAATTTAAAAAAACAAAAACAAAAACAAAAAAACAACAACAACAAAAAAAAGAGTTAATGAACGGTATGGAGACCGATCCCCTCAACTAACAGATAAGGAAACCGAGAAGACATGAGAAGTAATGCACACTGCTCAGTAATTCACACGGGTGGCAAGGCGCAAAGCCAAGACTCAATTCTGGTCCAGAGTTCTTTAAACGACCACAACACGTTAACGTCACAGCTTCAGGCTCATCTAGAATTAGAGTCACTTTAGCTCAATAAAACATTCAACCAAAGTAGTCTTTCTTCTGCCAGATAGTTACATTTCATGAAGCACCCTAAAAGGGATTCGAATTAGGTCTCCATGTGTGCCATCAGAATACTGCCTGATGAATTAATTAAACAAAGGTATTCCCCGAAAAAAAACCTCAGCCATGAGACCTTGCCTACCCTTTCACTTTCCAAGTCTTCATGCTTCTATATCTAATTGCCTATATTTTCAGAGAAGCCAACCTTACTCAGATTAAGTTTGTCCAAACCAAGAACTAAGTGCCAGGTTTAATATTTTTAAAACTCAATTTAAAAATAGTTAAACAGAGAATTTCAAATGGCAAACACTGATATTTACATCATCTACTCTTATAACTAACAGAAGGGGTAATCCTGAAACCTACATGCAGTCGTACCTTTATATATGAAAGTATAAAAGCAGAAAGAGTAACCCAAAATTGTCTATTTCACAAATGCCTATCTAAACTAGTTATGTTCAATGGTGTCTGTCTTGATGCAACAATCTCTAGGAAGACCTTCTTCAGACCTAGCTCTACCACCAATAAGCGTGTGAACTTGGACAATCCAATCCTCCAGAACTCTCAGTTTCTTTCCTGTGCCTCAGAGGAGAGGACCAGAGCTGATGATCCCTCAGTTCCCTCTCAGACCTGAAATGCTGCTGTGGGGTCCTAAACACTCTATACTGAGCACAAAAAGACGGGGGATCTTATATATACTCAAATTCTAAAATATAAAACTAACTCTGAGCATAGATCCTGAGTATTTTAGGGTTCTCTCCTATGGCGATAGAAAATCCCCAAATCTATATCCCTTTCTATCACAAGCAGTGGGTATATGGGTCCAAGGCACTAGAAATAATAAATATGTGTGTCAGAACAGCCATCTGCCCTCATGCTCACTGCTTTTCAAAGCAAAGCCCTCAAAGAACTCCATTATTATTTTCTGAGGGTACCGGTTAACATGTAGAATCCTAACCTGCCCTTTCCTTTAACCTAAAAAAAATTAAAATGTTGGCTGGCCATATTAACAAGCTCTCCAGGTTATTCTCTTGCACACTAACATTTGAGAACCACTGGCTAGGCACCAAGGAGAAGTGATTTACCTTAAAATAGCAAAATTTGAAATCCCATGTCCTTTCCTATTTTCAGATCATAATAAATAAAGAAATGAAACAGTGAAGAGAGAGGGAAGGAGGCAAAGATAGGGATGGGGACAGAAACAAAGTGCCAGTCAAAAATGATATTTACATAAAGTTTGTCTTTCAAAAATTTAGGAACAGACAAGAGACTCCATACTCATGGAAATATGTTAAAGGCACACAGGTGTCAAATGAAAGAGCTCCCGTGGCCAGAGAAGAGACAATATAAGCAACAAAATAAGTAGTGTTGGATTATAACCCAAAGCATAAAATAAATATCCATGAATCTATACTAATATTAAAAATTGTAAAAGAAAGAAAGAGGGGCACCTGGGTGGCTCAGTCAGTTAAACTTCTGCCTTAGGCTCAGATCATGATCCAGGTCTCAAGGCAGGCTCCCTGTTCAGCAGGGAACCTGCTCCTCCCTCTCCCTCTGCCCCTCTCGTTCATGCTTTTCTCTCCTCTCTCTTTCAAATAAATAAATAACATCTGTGAAAAAGAAACAAACAAACAAACACAGAAGAAAGAGAAATCTCCCATGTAGAAGAATTTCAAACAATTTGTGCAGACATTCCACCCTCAAGTGGATGAGCATAGCTCATCCACTCTTATGTGTGGAATACACATAGTAACTTCCTTCTACAAAATATGTTATGAAAAAGTTAAAATAAATAATAATAATAATAATAATAATAATAATCACTTTACTATGGAGAAAGCTGACAAACACTACCTCAGCAAGATGATCAGATAGATACCAAGACTGATAAATCATGTTGATAGTATCTATCCTTTATATGATATAATAAAGATGGCACTATATCTCTGTATATAATCCACAATCACAGATCATGAGATAAACGACAGACATGTCCCAACTGAGGGAGATTTTACAAAATACCCTACTTCTCAAGGTGTTCAACAACAACAAGGAAAGGCTGAAAAACTGTCACAATCCAGAGGAGCCTAAGAAAACATGAGGACAAGTGTAATGTGATGTGAGGGATGGGAACTTAGCAAAAACTAAGGAAATCTGAATAAAGTATGTATGGTCTTTGGTTAATGCAAATATTTTAATATTGATTCATTAGCTAATATTTGGACCGTACTAATATAAGATATCGATAATTGGAGACATCGAGTGCGAGGGCATGGGAATTCTCTGTACTGTCTTCTCAATTTCCCTGTAAATCTTTGGGGTTTTTTTCTAATAAATAAGATTTATTTTGAAAATTGACTTAAATGAATCAGGCTCCAAGTGTGAAGACACTTTAAGAATAGTTTAATTGGGATCCCTGGGTGGCGCAGCGGTTTGGCGCCTGCCTTTGGCCCAGGGCGCGATCCTGGAGACCCGGGATCGAATCCCACGTCAGGCTCCCGGTGCATGGAGCCTGCTTCTCCCTCTGCCTGTGTCTCTGCCTCTCTCTCTCTCTGTATGACTATCATAAATAAAAAAAATAAAAAAAAAAGAATAGTTTAATTAATTTTTGCCTTATTCTTAAACAGTTCCTTCGATGGGAACAAAGTAAGAATTTTATATCAGAAGGAAAGAAAAACACTTAGAAACACGTATAATGCCTCCTCAACCTGAAAAGCAGGAAAGGATAATAAATAGCAAAAATCAGATAAAAATACTTCTTTTATATTAGACACCATATTGCAAGTGCATTTAAAATTAGCAATGCCTAACATTCATTTCCTTGACATTTGTCTTCCAAAGAGTTCACAGTGCTTCAGTGTCAGTTAAAAAATGATTTGTGTGAAATTTTTATTAAACCAGATTTACTGGGAAATTCCTGCCCAGATAATACTTTATTTTGATTTTATTCAGTTCCTTCCTAACCACTGAGCCTTTTAGTTAGAGCTTTGAACTATAGCAAATGCCTTAGAAGGCCAATTTTTAAGTTGCTATTATAATACCCTAATGGAATCACGTATCGTTTTCCTTCGCTCAGATATGGCACACAGTAGGCCCCTGATAAAATACTGAATGAGTGAATGGATAAAATTGCTTTTTATCATTTCATTCAGCAATTTCATTCTTATCTTGGTCCATTTCATGTTCTAATGTTTATCAACATCAACTCAAGAAGGTTAGGGATCCAGTAATTTATTAAGTATTTGGTGCATACCTACTATGTGCAAGGTGCTAGGAATACCAAGTTAACCAGACATAGATGCAGTGCCTATCTCCCTCCAGGCCATGCTGGTGGGAGAGACGGATACTAACCAAAAAGTGTCAGAAAGACAACTAGACAAGATTTTAGTAGCCAATATAAAGGTAAATATACAGCTTACTACAAGTACATATATAAGAAGGCTTAGTCTAACTGGGGCCTCAGAGAAGATAACCAGAAGCAACATTTATATTAAGACATAGAGAAAGGAGAAGGTAAGTGGTGGAAGGAGAATATTATGAGGAAAAGGAAGGTTTCTGCCTCTGAATTGTAGGGCTCTGGGCAAGTCCCTTGAGCTTAGGCTCTGAACCTTCTTCTTTTTCTGCAAAACTGTGACAGTAATAATGCCTGTGCCATAGAGCTCTAATGAGTAAAGAGTTGGACTTTATTCGTACATTACCTAGGACGTTAGGAAGTACTTAATAAACATTTTCTGGTGGCCATAACAGCCTGGAGTCAGGCTTCCTGAGTTTGAATCCACTTAACTAGCTGTTTGACCTTGGTCAAGGTGTTTTCTTCCTATCCTTTAGTTGGCCCATCAAGATAACAGTACCTGCCCATAGGGTTGTTGGAGGATCCCAGGAGTTCTTTTATGTGAAGCATGACACAATTCTTGGCACATAATATGTGCCATATGAATGTTAACTTATATTAGCAATAAAGAAATCCTACAACAGTCCAATGAGGTGTTTAGAAATTATTCTATAGCTTTTAAGGCAATTGAAATTCAAAAAGAACCTAAGTGCCTGTCCGTGTTTACTTAGCTAACCAGTTCCATTATCTGAAACCCAAACACACAATTTCTGATTCTAACCTCACTCCAAGAGGCCTCCTCAAGCCCGAGGAAAAATTGCCTTCTTGGGATCTCAGGGAAGAATCCTTCACATAATAATATGACCATTGGTAATAATGTCTCTCGGTTCTTTCCAAATCCATAAAGATGCATTTCCTGATGAGTGACTGAGCTGTGAAGAAAGAGATGAGAAACCCTCATCCCTCTGAATTACTTGTGTCAGAATATTTTAACCATACTACTACGGATAGTAAATTATCCTGATTAACAGGAAATATGTCTCAGATTGGAATCTGAGCAATCAGATGGGCAGAGAAAAAACGCTTTGACTCGCTCTTCATCTTTTAAAGACAAAGGAGAGCTTTTCTATATACAAAGTCAGTGGTCAAGATAGCCTTAGGGAATAAGAGTCTGCAGCATCCAATCCCGCTGAACAGCCGGGAAGCCCACAATCCAGGTCTTCCTGATCCCAAATCCCTGGGCCTGTCCCCCAACACATGCTGCCAAGCTGAGGTCATTTGCAATTGCTCTCTTAGGAGCTCCGGGGAAGGAGGAAGGAGCTACATAGGATGGGACGGGACGCCCAGAGGCCGAGAAAATTAAGGCCATTCCACTTTAAGTTCAGCGTTAGCACAAGTCCAGTCATCCCAGGCCCCTGGGAAGAAGAGCTGAAATTTACATAACTTCAGTCACAGCAAAAAAACAAAAGTTTACAGCTTGATGTCCTAGAGAGCCCCACATTAGCATAAGAAGTGAGCCCAGGTCAAGGGCAGGAAGCCTCTATTAGAATGAGAAAAGAGCTCAATGCCCTTGAAGGCCCCATTGCAAAATGTAAACAGAACTTGAGGAATTGCTCAAGCCCTTCTGGAGGTCCCCCAGACCACCCCTAAAACTAAGCTAAAACCCACCTCGGGGTCCAAGTCTCTGCTCCGCTGTGTCGGGTATACTTGGACACAAGCTCGAGCTTGTAAATAAACCCTCCTGTGTTTGCATCAGTGTCGGCTTCTGGGTGGTTTCTTGGATTCACAATCTTGGGCACAACAGTCTGAGATAAAAAACAAAACCAAAAGAAGCTCGGACGCAGGCAGAGTGAAGGCAGGGTTCTGAGAGAAGCGGCGGAGACCCGGGGGCTTGGGGGCTCTTCTGCTGACTGGGGGGTGGGATGCTCAGCCCCAGAGCCAGAGGACCAACCCGCATCACGCCCTCCAGCGCTGAGTATCAGATAGCAGCACAGCGCCGCCCACGCCGCCTCTGACTCCACAGGTGCATCTCCCAGGCACATGCGCATCTGACAATCAGCCCCATGGCCCATCCCCAGACCCCGCACAGACCACTCGCTGACACCAAGTGGTCGGACCACGGAGGCTGCAGAGCTTCAGCTCTGCCTGGAAAGTAGGGTCTAGCTTCCTTTGTACTTTGGGCTTTATTTTCATTTATTTACTTTGATTCTTTTTTATTAATTGCTTTCTTTTAATTTTTTATCTCATTATTTTTTCCAGAAAAGAAGGAAGAAAAAGAAAAACCAAGAAAACAATAACAACTGCCCTCCCAAAAAAAACCCCACCAGATTATTTCACCTGCTTGTTAAAAGATTCTAAATCCCAAAATAGGAAACACAATTAAAGTACCATGAAAGTAAAAATAAGAAATATATAAGGTACATACATAAAAAAAAAACCAACTCCCTAACCCTATCTCTTACCCTTTTCCAAAACCGTACCCTGACACTGACTCTGACCTAACCCCAACCATAACCCCTAACCAAACACTAACCCTAACACTACCCCAAACCCCTATCCTAATCCGAACCCTTGCCCTAACCCTAAACCTAGCCCAAACTTTAACCCTAACCCTAACCCCAACCCTAACTCACACCCTAACCCCTAACCCTAACTGCAAACCTAAGCCCAACCCTAACTCTAAGCATAACCCTAACCCTAACTCCTAACCTCCTGCCCTAATCCCTAAAGTCTAAACCCTAACCCTAACAATAAACCGTGTCCCTAACCCTAACCACTATGCCTAATCCCTAACCCCCATCCTAACTCCTAACCACTGACCCTTACAATTATCCCTCACCCTAACCTCTAATCCGTAACCATAAGCATAAACACTAACCCCTAACATCTAACGAAACCTAACCACCAACTGTCTCCCCTCCCCTGACCCTACCATTCATTCTACCCATTCACTTACCCTGTGGTTCTGAGGAGTCCATTCTGATGTGGACGTGGCTCCCAACGGTGCCTCCAGAGTCCTCTAGGGGGTCCTGAGGAAGCCGGGCTCCTGTGAGTGCAGACGCGGCCTCACGTGTTCCTGAGTTATAGTCAGTGGGGTCCTGAGGACGCTGGGTCTCCTGTCACTGTGGACTAGGTCTCACATCCTCTGGAAGCCTCACAGCAGGTCCTCAGGAGGCCAGAGGCTCCTGTCAGCCAGGACATGGCCCCATGGCCCCCAGGAACCGCACCGTGGGTCCTGAGGAGGCTGTAGGCTCCTTTCAGCATAGACGCAGCCCCATATGTCCCAAAGCCAAAGTGCACGTCCTCAGGAGGACGGGGGTCCTGTCAGTATTGACGGGGCCCCACATTTTCCTCAAGCCTCACCATAAGACCTGAGGAGGCTGGGGGCTCCTGTTGGCATGGACGTGGCCCCAAATCTTCCCAAACCTTCACAGTGGGTCCTGAGGAGGTCGGAGACTCCTGTCAGTGTGGATGCGGCACCCACATCTTTCTTAGGCCTCACCGCAGGCCCTGACAAGGCTGGGGGTCTTCTGTCCGCATGGACGCATCCCCATTTTCCCGAAGTCTACACCGGGGGTCCTGAGGAAGTCAGCGTCTGGTTGTGTGGATGTGGCCCCACGTCCTCCCAAAACGTCACCACGTGTTCTGAGGAAGCCGGGGGTCCTGTCACCATGGATGTGGCCCCCAGGCTCCAGAAGCCTCAACTTTTATCTGAGGGGCCTGGGAGCTCCTGCCAGAGTGGACGCGGCACCACATCTTCCTGAAGCCTCCCCGCGGTTCCTGAGGTGGCCCAGGGGCTCCTGTCTGCGTGGATGTTGGCCCACATCTTCCTGAAGCCTCACCGCGGGTTCTAAGGAGACCACGGTTCCTGTCAGCGTGATTGCCGCCCAATATCCCCCTGAAGCCTCACTGCGGGTCCTGAGGAGGCTGCAGCTCATCAGCGTGGACGCGTCCCCACATCGTCCTCAGGCCTCCCCAGCACAGGCGGGCTCCTGTTTGTGCAGGCGGATGAGACCTACTGCACATGCAGGCTCCCTGTGCGGGACCTGGGCTCAGGCGCCCCCTGTGGGACGCTCAGGCGCTGCAGGAGGCCTTGCAGGAGGCGGCCTGCCTGCGCCGAGGCCGCACCTGCCTCCTTCCAGGCTCCAGCTGAGGCCTGTTAGTTTCAGAAACGTCTCACTGAAACGGAGCCCAACACCCGGCTTCCCCAGAAATACTTAAGGCCCCTGAGAAGAAGAGCTGAAATTTACATTACCTTTTAACTAGCAGGCCAAAATAATCTGCTGTTTCTTTCGGGGGGGAGGGCAGTTATTATTGGTTTCCTTGGTTTTTCTTTGTCTTCCTTCTTTCTTTTCTGGAAAAAATAATGAGATGGAGAAATTCACCTCCATAAAATAACATGAGTTAGTACTCAGAGCCAGGAAGTGCATCAATACGCATATAGGATGTCTAACTAGAGTTAAAAACAATGATTATAAAGATAGCAGCTGGGCTGGAAAAAGAGCACAGAAGAAAACTAGAGAATCCCTTACCGTAGAAATATAAGAACTAAAATCTAGTCAGGCCAACGTTAAAAATGCTATAACTGAGATGCAGTCCCAAGAAAGGTTACGGACCACAGAGGGAGACTGAGGGAACTCAGACACTTATTAAAACAATAACATTCATATCATCGGAGACTCAGAAGAAAAGGGCGCAGAAGTTTTATTTGAACGAATTATGTAAACTTCTATAACCTGAGGAAGGACACAGACACTGAAATCGAGAGACAGAGAACTCCCAATAAATTCAACAGAAGCTGACCATCACCCAGGCACATCCGAGTCAAAGTCACAAAATACACAGATGAGAAAAGAATCCTGAAAGCAGTGGAGGTGGGGCTTTTGGGGGGGTAGTCCTTACCTACAAGGGAGGATGAATCAGTTTGCAGCAGATCTGTTCACAAACTTGGCAAGCCAGAAGGAAGTTGGAAGGAAATATTCAATATGCTGAATGGGAAAAGTATGCAGCCAAGAATTCTTTCTTCTGTTTTTTTAAGAATAATCATTAAAACTTATTTAATCTCACAAGGAAGAAATTAAAAATTTCTGAACAAAAAATGCCATTTTCCTCAATCGTAATAGCAAAAATTTATTGTTTTTAATTTTTTTTAATTGGAGTTCAATTTGTAAGAATTCTTTCTTCAGCAAGGCTGTCATTCAGCATAGAAGGAGAGATAAAGAGTTTCCCAGACAGGCAAAAAATAAAGGAGTTCATGACCACTAAACCAGTCCAGTAAGGAATTTTAAGAGGGACTCTTCTAGTGGGGGGAAAAAAGAGACCAAAAGCAACAAAGACTAGAAAGGACCAGAGAACGTCACCAAAAACACCAACTCTACTGGTAACACAAAGGCACTAAGTTTATATCTTTCAGTAATCACTCTGAATGCTGATAGACTAAATACTCCAATCAAAAGATATAGGGTATCACAGTGGCTTAAAAAACATGATCCGGGATGCCTGGGTGGCTCAGGGGTTGAGCATCTGCTTTGGCTCGGGTCATGATCCCAGGGTCCCGGGGGATCAAGTCCCACATCAGGCTCCCTGAATGGAGCCTCATTTTCCCTCTGCCTATACCTCTGCCTCTCTGTGTCTCTCATGAATACATAAATAAAATCTTTACAAAAGAAAAAAGATAAAAAGATGAGAAAGGACCCAAATAAAATCACAAATGAGAAAAGAGAAATAACAACCAATACTAGAAAAAAAAGAACTAACACTAGAGAAATACACATGATTATAAGAGAACATTATGAAAAATTATATGCCAGCAACCTACAACCTGGAAGAAATAGATCAATTCCTTCCTAGAAATATATAACATAGCAAAAATGGAAAAGGAAGAAATAAGAAACTTGAACAGACAGATAACCAGCAAAGAAATTGAATTAGCAATCAAAAATCTCCCAACAGGAGATGCTTAGATCAATAGAACAGAATGGAAAGCTGAAACAAGATACAAACCTATAACTCTATGATCGCTTAATCTTCAACAAAGCAGGAAAGAATATCCAATGGCAAAAAGACAGTCTCTTCAACAAACCCTAATCCTGACCCCAGGATAATAACAAATTGTGTTGGGAAAACCGGGCAGCCACATGCAGAAGAATGAAACTGGACCACTTTCTTACACCATGTATATAAAAAATAAATTCAAAATAGATTAAAGACCTAAATGTGAGACCTTTTCTCACAGAGAAAAGGAAAGCCCCTGCTGACTGGGGGACGGGATGATCAGCCCCAGAGCCAGAGGACCAACCCGCATCACGCCCTCCAGCGCTGAGTATCAGATAGCAGCACAGCGCCGCCCGCTGGAGGCCAGAGGCGCTGACGCCCACGCCGCCTCTGACTCCACAGGTGCATCTCCCAGGCACATGCGCATCTGACAATCAGCCCCATGGCCCATCCCCAGACCCCGCACAGACCACTCGCTGACAATGTGAGACCTTTTCTCACATTTAGAAAAGAAGAAAAAGAAGAAAAGATAGGCAGCAATGTCTTTGACTTTGGCCATTGGATCTTCTTTCTAGATATGCCTCTGAGGCGAGGGAAACAAAAGCAAAAATACTATTGGGACTTCATCAAATTGAAAAGCGTCCGCAAAGGGAAGGAAAGAACCACAGCTAAAAGGCAACATACAAAATGAGAGGAGATATTTGTAAACAACACATCCAATAAAGAGTTAGTATCCAAAATATATAAAGCAAATATAAATCTCAGCAACCTAAAGACAAATTATCCAACTGCAGATGGGCAGAAGACATGAATGGACTTTGTCTCTGACAGGACATACAGATGGCCGCCAGACACACGGAAAGACACTCAGCGTCACCCATCATCAGGGAAATGCAAACCAAAACCACAATGAGATGTCACCTGACAGCCGTCAGAATGGCTAAAATCAACAACACAAGAAACAACAGGTGTTGGTGAGGCTATGGAGAAGGGGGAGCCCCCTTACACTACTGGTGGGCATGTGAACAGGTGCAGCCACTGTGGAAAACAGTGTGGAGGGTCCTCAAGAAGTTAAAAATAGAGCTACCCTACGATTCCAAAATTGCACAGCTAGGTATTTACCCCGAGGATACAAAAGTAGTTTAGTAGATTCGAAGAGGGACATGCAGCCCACTGTTTGTAGCAGCGTTATCAACAACAGCCAAACTGTGCATACAGCCCAGATGTCCATCGACAGATGAATGGGCAGAGACGATGTGGTAAATATACACACTACGACATCACTCGGTCGTCAGAAGGGATGAAATGAAGCCATTTACAATGACGTGGGAGAAGTGGAAAGGACTTATGCTAAATGAACTCATTCAGTCAGAGAAAGACAGTTACCAAATACCATACAATTGCATTCACATGTGAATTTTAAGAAACCAAACAAAGGGGCGGAGGGGGTGGATGAGAGAAGCAAACCAAGAAACACACTCTTAACCACAGAGAATAAACTAATAAATACCAGAGGAAGGTGAGGGGGATGGGGAATCAGGGGATGGGGATAGTGGAGGGCACCTGTGACCAGTACCAGGCGTTGTATCCAAGGGTTGAATCACTATGTGGTAGACCTGAAACTATATCATACTGTGTTTACAAACAGGATTACAAGTAAAACTCTAAAATAATAATTGGTAGTATTGATGAAATATGTGCGCACAAGAGATAAAATCAGAAAGGCAACTGAAAATCCACATAAAGAGTATTTAGAGCCACAAGTCCCCTCCTTAGCTCAGCTCAGGAGAAGCCTGCCATGTCTTTTCTGACCCCAGCAGAAGCCTGGATTTTGATGCTCTGGGGAGGCCACTGACTTGGTGGAGTCAGGCTATCTTTGAACCCAAAACCTCAATAGAGTGCATAAAACTAAACTGCCCAAGATACTACGAGTCCCAGTGCAGGCACATGCCAAGCCTCAAACTCTAACCATACACAGCCATAACCCTAACCCTACGCTTAAGCCTAATGTTAACCTAACCCTTGAACAAGACCTATCACTAATCAAAAACCAAACACAAACCCCAAGACTGAAACACATTCACTGAATCTTCCTGCCAACCCTCACCCTAACTCCTAACCCTAACCTTAACTTAATGTACTCAAATGCTATTCCTAATCTTAGATTCCTAATCTTTACCCTAACCCTAACCCTCTAATACTAATGCTATCTCATACCCCAAACTGTACCCTAACCTGTACCCTAAAACTAACTCCTAAGCCACTCCCTAACCCTATCTCTTACCCTTTTCCAAAACCGTACCCTGACCTAACCCCAACCATAACCCCTAACTAAACACTAACCCTAACACTACCCCAAACCCCTATCCTAATCCGAACCCTTGCCCTAACCCTAAACCTAGCCCTAACTTTAACCCTAACCCCTAACCTTAACCCCAACCCTAACTCACACCCTAACCCCTAACCCTAACTGCAAACCTAAGCCCAACCCTAACTCTAACCATAACCCTAACTCCAACTCCTAACCTCCTGCCCTAATCCCTAAAGCCTAAACCCTAACCCTAACTCTAAACCCTGTCCCTAACCCTAAACCCTATGCCTAATCCCTAACCCCCATCCTAACTCCTAACCACTGACCCTTACAATTATCCCTCACCCTAACCTCTAATCCGTAACCATAAGCATAAACACTAACCCCTAACATCTAACCTAAGCCTAACCACCAACTGTCTCCCCTCCCCTGACCCTACCATTCATTCTACCCATTCACTTACCCTGTGGTTCTGAGGAGTCCCTTCTGATGTGGACGTGGCCCCCAACGGCGCCTCCAGAGTCCTCTAGGGGGTCCTGAGGAAGCCGGGGTCCTGTGAGTGCAGACATGGCCCCACGTGTTCCTGAGTCATAGTCAGTGGGGTCCTGAGGACACCGGGTCTCCTGTCACTGTGGACTAGGTCTCACATCCTCTGGAAGCCTCACAGAGGGTCCTCAGGAGGCTGGAGGCTCCTGTCAGCCTGGACATGGCCCCACGTCCCCCCCGGAAACTCACCGCGGGTCCTGAGGAGGCTGTAGACTCCTTTCAGCATAGACGCAGCCCCATATGTCCCAAAGCCAAAGTGCACGTCCTCAGGAGGACGGGGGTCCTGTCAGTGTTGACGTGGCCCCACATTTTCCTCAAGCCTCACCATAAGACCTGAGGAGGCTGGGGGCTCCTGTCAGCATGGACGTGGCCCCAAATCTTCCCAAACCATCACAGTGGGTCCTGAGGAGGTCGGAGACTCCTGTCAGTGTGGATGCGGCACCCAAATCTTTCTTAGGCCTCACCGCAGGCCCTGACAAGGCTGGGGGTCTTCTGTCCGCATGGACGCATTCCTATTTTCCCGAAGTCTACACCGGGGGTCCTGAGGAAGTCAGCGTCTGGTTGTGTGGATGTGGCCCCACGTCCTCCCAAAACGTCACCCTGTGTTCTGAGGAATCCAGGGTTCCTGTCACCGTGGATGTGGCCCCCAGGTTCCAGAAGCCTCAACTTATGTCCTGAGGGGCCTGGGAGCTCCTGCCAGAGTGGACGCGGCACCACATCTTCCTGAAGCCTCCCCGCGGTTCCTGAGGTGGCCCAGGGGCTCCTGTCTGCGTGGATGTTGGCCCACATCTTCCTGAAGTCTCACCGCGGGTCCTGAGGAGACCGGGGCTCCTGACAGCGTGAACGTGGCCCAATGTCCTCCTGAAGCCTCACTGCGGGTCCTGAGGAGGCTGCGGCTCATCAGCGTGGACGCGACCCCACCTCCTCCTCAGGCCTCCCCAGCACAGGCTGGCTCCTGTTAGTGCAAGCGGACGAGGCTTACTGCGCATGCGCGATCCTTGGGCAGGGTCTGGGGTCGGGCGCCCCCTGCGGGACGCTTAGGCACTGCAAGAGGCCATGCAGGAGGCGGTGTCCCTGCGCCCGGGGCCACACCTGCCTCCTTCCAGGCTCCAGCTGAGGCCTGTGAGCTTCGGAAACGTCTCACTGAAACGGAGCCCAACACCCGGCTTTCTCAGAAATACTTAAGGACGATGAATTGGAGCCCACAGGACGCAAAATGAAATGTGGACCAGACTTTTACCACATCCTACAAAACTCACTCAACCGTCTTCCACTGTGGGCAGGACCGCGGGCTGGTGCAGCCACCCTGGAAACAGTGTGGAGGCTCCTCTGGAAGTTACAAATAGAGCCGCCCTGCGACCAGCAGGTGCTCGGCCTGGAGCTCACTCCGAAGATACAGATGCAGTGAGACTCCGGGACAACTGCACCCCAATGTCCACAGCAGGCGGGTCCACAGTAGCCACACTGTGAGAGGAGCCTCGGTGCCTTCAGACAGATGATGGATAAAGAGGATGGGAGATAGATGATGGTAATAGATGATAGATAGATAGATGATAGTAATGTTACTCAGCTATCAAAGAGAAGGAAATCTTGCCATTTGCAATGACGTGGATAGAACTAGAGGGATCATGTTAAGTGAAATCAGTCAGTCAGGAAAGAAAATGACCGTATGGTGTCATTCATAGGTGAAATTAAAGAAGCAAAGCAGATGGACATCTGTGAAGGGAAGGAAAAACAAATAAGATGAAAACAGAGATGGAGGAAAAAGAGACTCAATCACAGGAAACAAACTGAGGGTCGCTGGAGGGGAGGGAAGTGGAGGGACAGGGTAACTGGTAGACGGGCATGAAGGAGGGCACGTGATGTCATGAGCACTGGTGTTATCTCCAACTGGTGAATCCCTGAAGTCTATCTCTGAAAGTATAATACACTATACTGTTAATTAATTGGGTTTAAATTAAATTAAGTTTAAAAACTCAGTTGACTGTATCAGAGTGCATTTTCTTCCAGGCTCTCTATTCTGCTCCTTCAGCAATGCCAGAACCACACCCCTGTGGGTTTGGTTTGTTTAAGTAGGCTCCATGCCTCGTCCACAGCCCAGCACAGGCCTAGTACTTATGACCCCAAGATCAAGACCAGGGGTGAGGTCAAGAGTCAGATGCTTAACCAACGGAGCCAGCCAGGGGCCCGAGAACCACACTGCTTTATCCTGTGTCTCTGTGACATCGTTTGAAATAAGAAAGTGCTGCGTCCAACTCTGTCCTGCTTCTCCAACACTGATTTGCTGTCCAGGGTCATTTGTGGGGGTGGACAAATGTTAGGAGTGCTTTTTCTATTTCTAAAATCAGCCACCATGATTTTGATAGGAATGACATTGGAACTGCGGGTGGCGTCTGGAACTGTGGACATTTTAACAAGATGAAGGCTCCGACCCCACGAGCCCAGGATGTCCTCCCAAAGTCTTGTAATTTTCAGTGTACAAGTCTTGCAGTCCCTTGGTTCAGTCTAATTATTTTGTTTTTTGGATGCTCCTGATAAGGGAGTCATGTCCTGAATTTCCTTCCTGAGTGCTCATTGTCGGGACACAGCAAGGCTACTGATCTCTGTTCATTTTGTGTCCCACAACGTTAAGGAATTCACTCATTAGTTCTAACAGTTTTTGGTGGAGTCTGTCGGGTTTCCTGTTTCTAATACCACGTCTTCAGCAAATAGGGACAGTGTGATGTCCCCCTTCCAGGTGTGGAACCTTTTCTGTTTCCTGTCTGTTGACTACGATAGGACTTCCAGTGCTGAGAGGGGACTTCCTTGGCTTGTTCCTGCTCTTAGGGGAGACGATTTCAAGTTTTCACCCTTGAGGATGATGTCAGCTACGGGCCTTCCTACACGGCCTTTATTCTGTTGATATACGTTTCCTCAAAACCCACTATGCTGAAAAAAATATAAAAAAATAAAAAACCCACTATCCTTTTTTTTAAAATAATAAATTTATTTTTTATTGGTGTTCACTTTGCCAACATACAGAATAACACCCAGTGCTCATCCCATCAAGTGCCCTGCTCAGTGCCCGTCACCCATTCACCCCCACCCCCCGCCGTCCTCCCCTTCCACCACCCCTAGTTCATTTCCCAGAGTTAGGAGTCTTTATGTTCTGTTTCCCTTTCTGATATTTCCCACACATTTCTTCTCCATTCCCTTATATTTCCTTTTACTACCCACTATGCTTTTTATGTTGTATTTTGTCAAATGCTTTTTCTGCAACTCTTGAGAGGATCGTATGCCTTTGTCCTTTCTCTTGTTTTTGTTTTTAAGATTTTACTTATTTACCCATGAGAGTCATTTTGTTCCAGGTGAGGCCAGAAGGAGACCACAGGAACCAGGTCCAGGAAAGCCCCATATGGGAACCAGAGCCACCAGATCCAGGTGAGACCCAGGTGGGGACCACAGTCACAAGGTCCAGGTAAGGCCCAGGTGGCAACAAGATTCACCAAGTCCAGGTGAGACCCAGGTGGGGACCACAGTCACAAGGTCCAGGTGAGGAACAGGTAAAGACCAGATTCACCAGGTCCAAGTGAAGCCCGGGGGGGCGGGGGGAACCAGAGTCAAAAGGTAAGGGTGAGGTCCAGAGGGGGACCAGAGTAACCAGTTTAGTTTGAGGCCCAGAGTGGGACCAGAGGTCCCTGGTCAAAGTGAGGCCCAGGTGTGGAATAGAGTATCCAGGTCCCAATGATGCCTACGTGAGGACCAGAGTCATTAGAGCCATGCAAGGCCCAATGGGGATCAGAATCACCAGGTCCTGGTGAGGCATAGAAGGAGACCACAGTCATCAGTATCAGGTGCGCCCCATGTGGGAATCAGAGCCACTATATCCAGCTGAGTCCCAGGTCCATGTGAGGCCCACGTGAGGACCAGAATCATCAGGTCGAATTGAGGCATAGCTGGGGACAAGAGTCACCAGGTCTAGGTGAGGCCTAGGTGGGGACGAGATTCACCAGGTCTGAGTTAGGTCAAAGTGGGGACGAGAGTCACCAGGTCCAGGTGTGCCAAACTGAGGACCAGAGTCACCAGATCCAGGTGAGGTCCATGTTGGAAAGAGAGTCACCAGGTCCAGGAGAGGTCCAGGTGGGGACCAGAATCACCAGGTATAGGGGAGGCCCTTGAAAGAACCAGAGTCAACATTTTGAGGTGAGGCGCAGGTGGCAACCAGAGTCAGAAGGTCCAAATCAGGCCAAAGTGGGGTTCACAGTCACCAGGTCAGGGTGAGACCCAGAGGGGGACCAGAGTCACCTGGTCCAGGTGAGGCTCAGTTGTGGAACACAGTAACCGGGTCCCAATTATGCCCAGTTGAGGACCAGAGTTAACAGGGCCAGGTGAGGCCCAGATGGGGATCAGAGTCACCAGATCCAGGGTAGTCTCAGGTGCAGACCAGAATCACCAGGTCCAGGTGGGGCCCAGGTAAGGACCAGAGTTACCAGGTCGAGGTGAGTCCCAGGTGGGGAACACAATAACCATGTTTCAATGATGCCCACCTCAGGACCAGAGTCACCAGGTCCTTGAGGACCAAGTGGGGACCAGATTCACCAGGTCCAGGGGAGGCCCAGGTGGACACCAGAGTTACCAGTTAAAGGTGAGTCTAGAAGGACAGCACGGTCACCAGGTCTAGGTGTGGTCCATGTGAGATCCAGATTGCCAGGTACAGGTGAGGCCCAGGTGGGAACCAGAATCAGCAGGTCCAGGTAAGGCCAAGGTGGGGACCACAGTCACCAGGTCCAGGTGAAACCATCCTGAGGACCAGAATCACCAAATCCAGGTGAGGCCCAGGGGTAGGGGGACTGGAGTCACCAGGCACAGGAGAGGCTACAAGAACAGCAGGGACACCAGGTCCAGGTGTGGTTCATGTGGAAACCAGAGTCACCAGGTCCAGGTGAAGCCCAGGTGAGGACCAAATTAAATGTTCCAGAGTCTCACTTGGGAAACAGACTAAACATATGATGCCCAGGTGAGTACAAGAGTCATCAGGTCCAGGTGAGGTGCACGTGAGGACCAGAGTCACCAGGTCCAGGTGATACCCAGGAGGGGACCAGATTCACCAAGTCCAGGTAGGCCCAGGTGGAACTCAGTCACCTGGTCTGGGTGAGACACAGGTGGGGACAAAAGTCATAAGACCAGTTGAGGCCCAGGTGGGAACATAGTTAACAGGTCCAGGTGAGGCCAAACAAAGTACCAGAGGCACAAGACCAGCTGAGGCCCAGTTGGGGACTGGAGTGACCAAGTATAGGTTAGGTTAGAAGGACACCACAGTCATAAAATCACAGCTAGTTGAAAACTGGCTTCTAGGGATGCTTCCTTGTGAGAGCTGAGCTCAGGGCAGGACCCGCCCACATCCTGACTACCTGTAGACATACCTCCTATCATCCTTAAGTGAGGTGCTGGAAGAGGTTGTGTGAAAAGCACGTGGAAGTGTCTGGCCTGTACTCACGTGAATCTGAATTCAATACAGGGATTTCCAACAGCCTTGTTCAATGAGACTCGTGCTAGGTTCTATCTCCCCTGTAGGAGTGGCAAGCAAACATGTACCTGCAAGGCATTCACATTTCTGAGAGTTGAACTTATGGCCTGTCCCTCCCACATCCTGACTGCCTGTACGGTTCGCTTCCACAGGATTTCGTTCTACGCAGAACAGGAGCAGAGAGAGAACCAAGTGACTTGCTTGTCACTTTCGCACCTCCCGGACAGCTGCATCCACAGCCTGCATACACCTTACACTGCTGCTACATTTTCACGGCCGTAAGAACGCAGCTAGTGGAAAGCTGCAATCGAGGCATGCTTCCTTTGAGATATGAGTTCAAGGCAGGACCCCACCGCATCATGCCTGCCTGTGGACGTAGCTGCCAACATCCTCATATTAGGAGCAGGGAGAGGTTGTGAGAAATGCATGTGGAAGCACAGGGCTGTACTCACGTGTATGTGAGTTGAATACAGCGATTGCCAACGTCCTTGTTCAATTAAAGTGTAGCGAGTTTCAATCTCCCCTGTAGGAGTGGGAAGACAACATTTGCCTCCCAGGCATACACACTTCTGAGAGTTGAGCTTATAGCCTGTCCCTCCCACATCCTGAGTGCCTGAACAGTTCGATTCCACAGTATTTCGTTCTACGCGAGAAAGGAGCAGAGAGAACAAAGTGACTGGCTTGTCGATTTTGCGCCTAGCAGACACCTGCCTCCAAGGCATGCAACTCCTTTGGATTGAGCTCATGAATTCTACCTCCCACATGCTGAACGCCTGTACACTTCGAAGCCAAAGGATAGTTTGGATAACGGATGCAAGTTTTGTGAGAGACAAGTGTCTATTAGCTCAATCCACCGAATTCTGACGAATTCCTCCCTCAGATGGGAGGTACATACTAACTTCCAAACCTGAGTACCTAGTTGCAAGCTCCCTCTCAGGGGAACTTCCTTCTGTGAGATGAGCTGACACGTGGTCCTTCCCAGATCCACACTGCCTGCACATGGAGTTAAGAACATCCTCACTAGACATGTTTGTCAGAAGCTGATGGGACGCAAGGGGCAAGCTGCAGGCCTCAATGGTGCTGTCACTAGGTGCGGTAGAGCGGTATTCACGCAACGTCCTGACTTTCAATGCTGCTACGTTCTCACGGCCATAAGAACGCAGCTAGTGGAAAGCTGCATTCGGGGCATGCTTCCTTTTGAGAGTTGAGCTCAACGAAGGACCCTCCCGCCTCGAGCATCCCTGTGGATGGAGCTGCTAACATCCTCATGTCAGGTGCAGGGAGAGGTTGTGAGAAATGCGTGTGGAAACGTCAGGCCTGTACTGACGGGAATGTGAGTTGAATACAGCGATTGCCAACGTCCTTGCTCAATTAGAGTGTAGCTAGGTTCTAACTCCCCTGTATGAGTGGGGAGCAGACATCTGCCTCCCAGGCATACACGCCCCTGAGAGTTGAGCTTATGGCCTGTCCCTCCCACATCCTGCCCACAGGTACACCTCGCTCCTAACAGGCCTAGGCTCGATGCGGGACTGAAGTGTTGTGAGAGGTAAGTGGAAAGTCCTGGCGCACAAGACTAGTGCCTCCAAGCTCAATCGGGCGATTTCCTAGTAATTCCTAGGTTAGCCTGGTGCTAAATCCTAAGTTCCATACGAGAAAAGCGAGCTGAACGCCTAGTCCAAAGGCAGCTTACTTCGAAGAGCTGAGCTCACCCTCAGTCCCTCACAGATCCACAATGGCTGCAGAATGAGTTTCGAACATCTGCACCAGAGCCGTGTGTCAGAGGCTTGTAAGACGCAAGTGGGATAAAGCAAACGTGGATGGTGTCTGCAGCTGCAGTGGAGTGGTATTCTGGTAACTCCGGACTTAGAAAACTGCTATTTTCTCAGTGCCCTAAGAACGCAGCTAGTTGAAAGCTGGCTTCTAAGCATGCTTCCTTCTGCGAGCTGTGGTCATGGCAGGACCCTCCCATATCCTGCCTGCCCCTGGATGTAGGTCCCAACATGCTTATGTTAGGTGCCAGATGAGGTTGTGTGAAAAGCATGTAGAAGTACAGGATTCTCCTCAAGTGTATCTGAGTTCGATACAGACATGGCAAACGTCCTTGTTCAGTGACAGTATAGCTCGCTCCTAGCTCCCATCAATAAATGTGTAGCAGACATCTGCTTGCAAAGCGTACACACTTCCGAGAGTTGAGCTTATGGCGTCTCCCTCCAACATCCTGACTCCTGTACGGTTCGCTTCCACAGCATTTCGTTCCACGCGGGACAGGAGCAGAGAGAGAACCAACTGACTGCTTGTCAACTTCGCCCCTAGCGGACAGCTGCCTCCAAGGCATGCACACTCCTTTGAGTTGAGCTTATGGCTTCAACCTCCCACATGCTGACCGTCTGTACCCTTTGCAGCCAAGGGATTTCGTTGGACACGGGATTCAAGCTTGTGAGAGGCAAGTGTCTCTTAGCTCAATCCAGTGACTTCTGACGACTTCCTCCCTCAGATGGGTGGTACATACTAACTTCCAACCCTGAGTACCTAGTTGCAAGCTCTCTCTCAGGGGAACTTCCCTCTGTGAGATGAGCTGACTCACGGTCCTTCCCAGTTCCACACTGCCTGCACATGGAGTTACGAACATCCTCACTAGACATGTTTGTCAGAAGCTCATGGGACACAAGGGGCAAGCTGTAGGCCTCAATGGTGCTGTCACTCGGTGCAGTAGAGCGGTATTCACGCAACGTCCTGACTTCGAGTGCTGCTACGTTCTCAGGGCCATAAGAACGCAGCTAGTGGAAAGCTGCATTCGGGGCATGCTTCCTTTTGAGAGTTGAGCTCAACAAAGGACCCTCCCGCCTCGGGTCCCCCTGTGGGTGGAGCTGCTAACATCCTCATGTCAGGTGCAGGGAGAGGTTGTGAGAAATGCGTGTGGAAGTGTCAGGCCTGTACTGACGGGAATGTGAGTTGAATACAGCGATTGCCAACGTCCTTGCTCAATTAGAGTGTAGCTAGGTTCTAACTCCCCTGTATGAGTGGGGAGCAGACATCTGCCTCCTAGGCATACACGCTCCTGAGAGTTGAGCTTATGGCCTGTCCCACCCACATCCTGCCTGCAGGTACACCTTGCTCCTAACAGGCGTAGGCTCGATGCGTGCCTGAAGTGTTGTGAGAGGTAAGTAGAAAGTCCCGGCCCACAAGACTAGTGCCTCCAAGCTCAATCCAGCGATTTCCTAGTAATTCCTATGTTAGCCAGGTGCTACATCCTAAGTTCCATATGAGAGAAGCGAGCTAGACGCCTAGTCCCAAGGTAACTTACTTCTAGGAGTTGAGCTCACACTCAGTCCCTCACAATTGCACACTGCCTGCAGAATGAGTTTCGAACATCTGCACCAGAGCCGTTTGTCAGAGGCTTGTGAGACGCAAGTGGAATAAAGCAGACCTGGAGTGTGGCTCCAGCTGCAGTGGAGTGGTATTCTGGGTACCTCCTGGCTTAGAACACTGCTGCATTCTCAGTGCCCTACGAAAGCAGCTAGTTGAAAGCTGGCTTCTAGGCATGCTTCCTTGTGCGAGCTGAGGTAAGGGCACACCCTCCGGCATCCTGACTGCCCGTAAACATAGGTCCCAACATCCTTATGTTAGGCGCAGGAAGAGGTTGTGTGAAAAGCATGTGAAAGTGACAGGATTCTCCTCAAGTGTATCTGATCTCAATACAGAGATTGAAAATGTCCAATGAGTGTGTAGCTCGGTCCTAGCTCCCAACAAAGTGTCTAGCGGACATCTGCCTGTAAAGCATACACACTTCCGAGAGATGAGCTTTCGGACTGTCCCTCCCACATCCGGCCTGCAGGTACACCGCGCTCCTAACAGGCCTAGCCCCGATGAGTGACGGAAGAGCTGTGAGAGGTAAGTGGAAAGTCCAGGCCCACAAGGCTAGTGCATCCAAGCTCAACCCAGCAATTTACTAGTATTTCCTGTGTGAGCCGGGTGCTACATCCTAAGTGTCATACGAGAGAAGCTAGCTGAACGCCTTGTCCAAAAGCAACTTACTTCCGAGAGTTGAGCTCACCCTCAGTCCCTCCCAGTTGCACACTGCCTGCAGAAAGAGTTTCCAACATCTGCACCACAGCCGTTTGTCAGAGGCTTGTGAGACGCAAGTGGAATAAGCAGACCTGGAGGGTATCTCCAGCTGCAGTGGAGTGGTATTCTGGGTACCCCCTGGCTTAGAACACTGTTACATTCTCAGTGCCCGCGGAACGCAGCTAGTTGAAAGCTGGCTTGTAGGCGTGCTTCCTTGTGCGAGCTGAGTTCAGGTCAGGAACCTCCCGCATTCTAACTGCCCGTAGACGTAGGTCCCAGCATCCTTAGGAGAGGTGCCGGAAGAGGTTGTGTGAAGAGCATGTGGAAGTGACAGGATTCTCCTCAAGTGTATCTGATCTCAATGCAGACATTGCAAACGTCCTTGTTCAATGAGAGTGTAGCTCGGTCCTAGCTCCCATCAAAGTGTCTAGCAGACATTTGCCTGCAAAGCATACACACTTCCGAGAGTTGGGCTTATGGACTGTCCTTCCCACATCCTGCCTGCACGTACACCTCGCTCCTTACAGGCCTAGCCCCGATGCGTGCCTGAAGTGTTGTGAGAGGTAAGTGGAAAGTCCCGGCCCACAAGACTAGTGCATCCAAGCTCAACCCAGCGATTTCCTAGTATTTCCTGTGTGACCCGGGTGCTAAATCCTAAGTGCCATACGAGAGACGCTAGCTGAACGCCTTGTCCAAAAGCAACTTACTTGGGAGACTTGAGCTAACCCTCAGTCCCTCCCAGTTGCACACTGCCTGCAGAAAGAGTTTCCAACATCTGCACCACAGCCATTTGTCAGAGGCTTGTGAGACGCAAGTGGAATAAGCAGACCTGGAGGGTGTCTCCAGCTGCAGTGGAGTGGTATTCTGGGTACCTCCTGGCTTAGAACACTGTTAAGTTCTCAGTGCCCGAGGAACGCAGCTAGTTGAAAGCTGGCTTGTAGGCGTGATTCCTTGTGCGAGCTGAGTTCAGGGCCGGAGCCTCCCGCATTCTGAGTGCCCGTAAAAGTAGGTCCCAGCATCCTTATGTTAGGTGCCGGAAGAGGTTGTGTGAGGAGCATGTGCATATGACAGGATTCTCCTCAAGGGTATCTTATCTCAATGCAGACATTGCAAACGTCCTTGTTCAATGAGAGTGTAGCTCGGTCCTAGCTCCCATCAAAGTGTCTAGCAGACATCTACCTGCAAAGCATACACACTTCCGAGAGTTGGGCTTATGGACTGTCCCTCCCACATCCTGCCTGCTCGTACACCGCGCTCCTACAGGCCTAGCCCCGATGCGTGCCTGAAGTGTTGTGAGAGGTAAGTGGAAAGTCCCGGCCCACAAGACTAGTGCATCCAAGCTCAACCCAGCGATTTCCTAGTATTTCCTGTGTGAGCCGGGTGCTACATCCTAAGTGTCATACGAGAGAAGCTAGCTGAACGCCTTGTCCAAAAGCAACTTACTTCGGAGAGTTGAGCTCACCCTCAGTCCCTCCCAGTTGCACACTGCCTGCAGAAAGAGTTTCCAACATCTGCACCACAGCCGTTTGTCAGAGGCATGTGAGACGCAAGTGGAATAAGCAGACCTAGAGGGTATCTCCAGCTGCAGTGGAGTGGTATTCTGGGTACCCCCTGGCTTAGAACACTGTTACGTTCTCAGTGCCCGAGGAACGCAGCTAGTTGAAAGCTGGCTTGTAGGCGTGCTTCCTTGTGCGAGCTGAGATCAGGGCAGGACCCTCCCGCATTCTGACTGCCCGTAGACGTAGGTCCCAAGCATCCTTATGTTAGGTGCCGGAAGAGGTTGTGTGAAGAGCGTGTGCAACTGACAGGATTCTCCTCAGGTGTATCTGATCTAAATGCAGACATTGCAAACGTCCTTGTTCCATGAGAGTGTAGCTCCGTCCTAGCTCCCATCAAAGTGTCTAGCAGACATCTGCCTGCAAAGCATACACACTTCCGAGAGTTGGGCTTATGAACTGTGCTTCCCACATCCTGCCTGCACGTACACCTCGCTCTTAACAGGCCTAGCCCCGATGCGTGCCTGAAGTGTTGTGAGAGGTAAGTGGAAAGTCCCGGCCCACAAGACTAGTGCATCCAAGCTCAATCTAGCGATTTCCTAGTATTTCCTGTGTGAGCCAGGTGCTACATCCTAAGTGCCATACGAGAGAAGCTAGCTGAACGCCTTGTCGAGAAAGAAACTTACTTTGGAGAGTTGAGCTCACCCTCAGTCCCTTATAGTTGCAAACTGCCCACAGAATGAGTTTCCAACATCTGCACCAGAACCGTTTGTCAGAGGCTTGTGAGACGCAAGTGGAATAAGCAGACCTGGATTCTGTCTCCAGCTGCAGTGAAGTGGTATTCTGGGTACCTCCTGGCTTAGAGTACTGCTACGTTCTCAGTGCCCTAAAAACGCAGCTAGATGAAAGCGGGCTTCTAGGCATGCTTCCTTTTGCGAGCTGAGGTCAGGGCAGGACCCTCCTGCATCCTGACTGCCTGTAGACATAGCTCCCAGCATCCTTATGTTAGGCGCCGGAAGAGGTTGTGTGAAAAGCATGTGGAAGTGACAGGATTCTCCTTAAGTGTATCTGATCTCAATACAGACATTGCAAACGTCCTTGTTCAATGAGAGTGTAGCTCGGTCCTAGCTTCCATCAATTAGTGTCTGGCAGGCATCTGCCTGCAAAGCGTACACACTTCTGAGAGTTGAGCTTATGGCCTTTCGCTCCCACATCCTGATGCCTGTACGGTTCGTTCGCACAGCATTTCGTTCTACGCGGGACAGGAGCCGAGAGAGAACCAAGTAACTGGCTTGTCAATTTCGCGCTTGGCACACAGCTGCCTCCAAGGCATGCACACTCCTTTGGGTTGAGCTTATGGCTTCAACCTCCCACATGCTGACCGCCTGTACCCTTTGCAGCCAAGGGATTTCGTTGGACACGGGATTCAAGCTTTGTGAGAGGCAAGTGTCTCTTAGCTCAATCCAGTGACTTCTGCCGACTTCCTCCGTCAGATGTGTGGTACATACTAACTTCCAACCCTGAGGACCTAGTTGCTAGCTCTCTCTCAGAAGAACTTTCTTCTGTGAGATGAGCTGACTTGCGGTACTTCCCAGTTCCACACTGCCTGCACATGGAGTTAAGAACATCCTCACCGGACATGTTTGTCAGAAGCTCATGGGACGCAAGGGGCAAGCTGCAGGCCTCAATGGTGCTGTCACTCGGTGCAGTAGAGCGGTATAAACGCAACGTCCTGACTTCCAGTGCTGCTGCGTTCTCACGGCCAGTAGATTGCAGCTAGTGGAAAGCTGCATTCGGGGCTTGCTACCTTTGGAGAGTTCAGCTCAAAAAGGACCCTCCCGCCTCGGGTGCCCTTGTGGGTGTTGTTGCCAGCATCCTCATGTCAGGTGCAGAGAGAGGTGTTGAGAAATGCCTGTGGAAGCGTCCGGCTTGTCCTCACGCAATCTGAGTTGAATACAGCGATTGCCAACGTCCTTGTTCAATTAGAGTGTAGCTAGGTTCTAACTCCCCTATATGAGTGGGGAGCAGACATCTGCCTCCTAGGCATACAGGCTCCTGAGAGTTGAGCTTATGGCCTGTCCCTCCCACATCCTGCCTGCAGGCACACCTCGCTCGTAACAGGGCTAGGTTCGATGCGTGACTGAAGTGTTGTGAGAGGTAAATGGAAAGTCCGGGCCAACAAGACTAGTGCCTCCTAGCTCAATCTAGCGATTTCCTAGTATTTCCTGTGTGAGCCAGGTGCTACATCCTAAGTGCCATACGAGAGAAGCTAGCTGAACGCCTTGTCGAGAAAGAAACTTACTTTGGACAGTTGAGCTCACCCTCAGTCCCTCACAGTTGCACACTGCCCACAGAATGAGTTTCCAACATCTGCACCAGAGCCGTTTGTCAGAGGCTTGTGAGACACAAGTGGAATAAGCAGACCTGGATGGTGTCTCCAGCTGCAGTGGAGTGGTATTCTGAGTACCTCCTGGCTTAGAGTACTGCTACGTTCTCAGTTCCCTAAAAACGCAGCTAGTTGAAAGCTGGCTGCTAGGCATGCTTCCTTGTGCGAGCTGAGGTCAGGGCAGGACCCTCCTGCATCCTGACTGCCTGTAGACATAGTTCCCAGCATCCTTATGTTAGGCGTCGGAAGAGGTTGTGTGAAAAGCATGTGGAAGTGACAGGATTCTCCTCAAGTGTATCTGATGTCAATACAGACATTGCAAACGTCCTTGTTCAATGAGAGTGTAGCTCGGTCCTAGCTCCCACAAAGCGTCTAGCAGACATCTGCCTGCGAAGCATACACCCTTCCGATAGTTGAGCTTATGGACTGTCCCTCCCACATCCTGCCTGCAGGTACACCGCGCTCCTAACAGACATAGCCCCGATGCGTGACTGAAGTGTTGTGAGAGGTAAGTGGAAAGTCCCGGCACACAAGACTAGTGCATCCAAGCTCAATCTAGCGATTTCCTAGTATTTCCTGTGTGAGCCAGGTGCTACTTCCTAAGTGCCATACGAGAGAAGCTAGCTGAACGCCTTGTCCAAAAGGAACTTGCTTCGGAGAGTTCATCTCACCCTCAGTCCCTCACAGTTGCACACTGCCTGCAGAATGAGTTTCGAACATCTGTACCTCAGCAGTTTGTCAGACGCTTGTGAGACACAAGTGGAATAAGCGGACTTGGATGGTGTCTCCAGCTGCAGTGGAGTGGTATTCTGGGTACCTCCTGGCTTAGAGTACTGCTACGTTCTCAGTGCCCTAGGAACGCAGCTAGTTGAAAGCTGGCTTCTAGGCATGCTTCCTTGTGCGAGCTGAGGTCAGGGCAGGACCCTCCTGCATCCTGACTGCCTGTAGACATAGTTCCCAGCTTCCTTATGTTAGGCGTCGGAAGAGGTTGTGTGAAAAGCATGTGGAAGTGACAGGATTCTCCTCATGTGTATCTGATCTCAATACAGACATTGCAAACGTCCTTGTTCAATGAGAGTGTAGCTCGGTCCTAGCTCCCACAAAGCGTCTAGCAGACATCTGCCTGCAAGGCATACACACTTCCGAGAGTTGAGCTTATGGACTGTCCCTCCCACACCCTGCCTGCAGGTACACCGCGCTCCTAACAGGCCTAGCCCCGATGCGTGACTGAAGTGTTGTGAGAGGTAAGTGGAAAGTCCCGGCACACAAGACTAGTGCATCCAAGCTCAATCTAGCGATTTCCTAGTATTTCCTGTGTGAGCCAGGTGCTACATCCTAAGTGCCATACGAGAGAAGCTAGCTGAACGCCTTGTCCAAAAGCAACTTGCTTCGGAGATTTGATCTCACCCTCAGTCCCTCACAGTTGCACACTGCCTGCAGAATGAGTTTCGAACATCTGCACCTCAGGAGTTTGTCAGAGGCTTGTGAGACGCAAGTGGAATAAGCGGACTTGGATGGTGTCTCCTGCTGCAGTGGAGTGGTATTCTGGGTACCTCCTCGCTTAGAGTACTGCTGCGTTGTCAGTGCCCTAAGAATGCAGCTAGTTGAAAGCTGGCTTCTAGGCCTGCTTCCTTGTGCGAGCTGAGGTCAAGGCAGGACCCTCCCCGATCCTAACTGCCCCTACAGATAGGTCTCAGCATCCCTATGTTAGGCGCCGGAACACGTAGTGTGAAAAGCATGTGGAAGTGACAGGATTCTCCTCAAGTGTATCTGATCTCAATACAGACAATTGCAAACGTCCTTGTTCAATGAGAGTGTAGCTCGGTCCTAGCTTCCATCAATTAGTGTCTGGAAGGCATCTGCCTGCAAAGCGTACACACTTCTGAGAGTTGAGCTTATGGCCTTTCGCTCCCATATCCTGATGCCTGTACGGTTCGCTTGCACAGCATTTCGTTCTACGCGGGACAGGAGCCGAGAGAGAACCAAGTGACTGGCTTGTCAATTTCGCGCTTGGCACACAGCTGCCTCCAAGGCATGCACACTCCTTTGGGTTGAGCTTATGGCTTCAACCTCCCACATGCTGACCGCCTGTACCCTTTGGAGCCAGGGGATTTCGTTGGACACGGGATCAAGCTTTGGGAGAGGCAAGTGTCTCTTAGCTCAATCCAGTGACTTCTGCCGACTTCCTCCCTCAGATGGGTGGTACATACTAACTTCCAACCCTGAGTATCTAGTTGCTGGCTCTCTCTAAGAAGAACTTTCTTCTGTGAGATGAGCTGACTTGCGATCCTTCCCAGTTCCACACTGCCTGCACATGGAGTTACCAACATCCTCACCAGACATGTTTGTCAGAAGCTCATGGGACGCAAGGGGCAAGCTGCAGGCCTCAATGGTGCTGTCACTCGGTGCAGTAGAGCGGTATAAACGCAACGTCCTGACTTCCAGTGCAGCTGCGTTCTCACGGCCAGTAGAATGCAGCTAGTGGAAAGCTGCATTCGGGGCATGCTACCTTTGGAGAGTTGAGCTCAAAGAAGGACCCTCCCGCCTCGGGTGCCCTTGTGGGTGGAGCTGCCAACATCCTCATGTCAGGTGCAGAGAGAGGTGTTGAGAAATGCGTGTGGAAGTGTCACACCTGTCCTCACGCAATCTGAGTTGCATACAGCGATTGCCAACGTCCTTGTTCAATTAGAGTGTAGCTAGGTACTAACTCCCCTGTATGAGTGGGGAGCAGACATCTGTCTCCTAGGCATACACGCTCCTGAGAGTTGAGCTTATGGCCTGTCCCTTCCACATCCTGCCTGCAGGTACACCTCGCTCCTAACAGGCCAGGGTTCCATGGGTGACTGAAGTGTTGTGAGAGGTAAATGGAAAGTCCGGGCCAACAAGACTAGTGCCTCCTAGCTCAATCTAGCGATTTCCTAGTATTTCCTGTGTGAGCCAGGTGCTACATCCTAAGTGCCATACGAGAGAAGCTAGCTGAACGCCTTGTCGAGAAAGAAACTTACTTTGGAGAGTTGAGCTCACCCTCAGTCCCTTATAGTTGCACACTGCCCACAGAATGAGTTTCCAACATCTGCACCAGAGCCGTTTGTCAGAGGCTTGTGAGACGCAAGTGGAATAAGCAGACCTGGATTCTGTCTCCAGCTGCAGTGAAGTGGTATTCTGGGTACCTCCTGGCTTAGAGTACTGCTACGTTCTCAGTGCCCTAAAAACGCAGCTAGTTGAAAGCTGGCTTCTAGGCATGCTTCCTTTTGCGAGCTGAGGTCAGGGCAGGACCCTCCAGCATCCTGACTGCCTGTAGACATAGCTCCCAGCATCCTTATGTTAGGCGCCGGAAGAGGTTGTGTGAAAAGCATGTGGAAGTGACAGGATTCTCCTTAAGTGTATCTGATCTCAATACAGACATTGCAAACGTCCTTGTTCAATGAGAGTGTAGCTCGGTCCTAGCTTCCATCAATTAGTGTCTGGCAGGCATCTGCCTGCAAAGCGTACACACTTCTGAGAGTTGAGCTTATGGCCTTTCGCTCCCACATCCTGATGCCTGTAAGGTTCGCTCGCACAGCATTTCGTTCTACGCGGGACAGGAGCCGAGAGAGAACCAAGTGACTGGCTTGTCAATTTCGCGCTTGGCACACAGCTGCGTCCAAGGCATGCACACTCCTTTGGGTTGAGCTTATGGCTTCAACCTCCCACATGCTGACCGCCTGTACCCTTTGCAGCCAAGGGATTTCGTTGGACACGGGATTCAAGCTTTGGGAGAGGCAAGTGTCTCTTAGCTCAATCCAGTGACTTCTGACGACTTCCTCCCTCAGATGGGTGGTACATACTAACTTCCAACCCTGAGGACCTCGTTGCTAGCTCTCTCTCAGAAGAACTTTCTTCTGTGAGATGAGCTGACTTGCGGTCCTTCCCAGTTCCACACTGCCTGCACATGGAGTTAAGAACATCCTCACCGGACATGTTTGTCAGAAGCTCATGGGACGCAAGGGGCAAGCTGCAGGCCTCAATGGTGCTGTCACTCGGTGCAGTAGAGCGGTATAAACGCAACGTCCTGACTTCCAGTGCTGCTGCGTTCTCACGGCCAGTAGATTGCAGCTAGTGGAAAGCTGCATTCGGGGCTTGCTACCTTTGGAGAGTTGAGCTCAAAAAGGACCCTCCCGCCTCGGGTGCCCTTGTGGGTGTTGTTGCCAACATCCTCATGTCAGGTGCAGAGAGAGGTGTTGAGAAATGCCTGTGGAAGCGTCCGGCTTGTCCTCACGCAATCTGAGTTGAATACAGCGATTGCCAACGTCCTTGTTCAATTAGAGTGTAGCTAGGTTCTAACTCCCCTATATGAGTGGGGAGCAGACATCTGCCTCCTAGGCATACACGCTCCTGAGAGTTGAGCTTATGGCCTGTCCCTCCCACATCCTGCCTGCAGGCACACCTCGCTCGTAACAGGGCTAGGTTCGATGCGTGACTGAAGTGTTGTGAGAGGTAAATGGAAAGTCCGGGCCAACAAGACTAGTGCCTCCTAGCTCAATCTAGCGATTTCCTAGTATTTCCTGTGTGAGCCAGGTGCTACATCCTAAGTGCCATACGAGAGAAGCTAGCTGAACGCCTTGTCGAGAAAGAAACTTACTTTGGACAGTTGAGCTCACCCTCAGTCCCTCACAGTTGCACACTGCCCACAGAATGAGTTTCCAACATCTGCACCAGAGCCGTTTGTCAGAGGCTTGTGAGACACAAGTGGAATAAGCAGACCTGGATGGTGTCTCCAGCTGCAGTGGAGTGGTATTCTGAGTACCTCCTGGCTTAGAGTACTGCTACGTTCTCAGTTCCCTAAAAACGCAGCTAGTTGAAAGCTGGCTTCTAGGCATGCTTCCTTGTGCGAGCTGAGGTCAGGGCAGGACCCTCCTGCATCCTGACTGCCTGTAGACATAGTTCCCAGCATCCTTATGTTAGGCGTCGGAAGAGGTTGTGTGAAAAGCATGTGGAAGTGACAGGATTCTCCTCAAGTGTATCTGATGTCAATACAGACATTGCAAACGTCCTTGTTCAATGAGAGTGTAGCTCGGTCCTAGCTCACACAAAGCGTCTAGCAGACATCTGCCTGCGAAGCATACACCCTTCCGATAGTTGAGCTTATGGACTGTCCCTCCCACATCCTGCCTGCAGGTACACCGCGCTCCTAACAGACATAGCCCCGATGCGTGACTGAAGTGTTGTGAGAGGTAAGTGGAAAGTCCCGGCACACAAGACTAGTGCATCCAAGCTCAATCTAGCGATTTCCTAGTATTTCCTGTGTGAGCCGGGTGCTACATCCTAAGTGCCATACGAGAGAAGCTAGCTGAACGCCTTGTCCAAAAGGAACTTGCTTCGGAGAGTTCATCTCACCCTCAGTCCCTCACAGTTGCACACTGCCTGCAGAATGAGTTTCGAACATCTGTACCTCAGCAGTTTGTCAGACGCTTGTGAGACGCAAGTGGAATAAGCGGACTTGGATGGTGTCTCCAGCTGCAGTGGAGTGGTATTCTGGGTACCTCCTGGCTTAGAGTACTGCTACGTTCTCAGTGCCCTAGGAACGCAGCTAGTTGAAAGCTGGCTTCTAGGCATGCTTCCTTGTGCGAGCTGAGGTCAGGGCAGGACCCTCCTGCATCCTGACTGCCTGTAGACATAGTTCCCAGCATCCTTATGTTAGGCGTCGGAAGAGGTTGTGTGAAAAGCATGTGGAAGTGAGGATTCTCCTCATGTGTATCTGATCTCAATACAGACATTGCAAACGCCCTTGTTCAATGAGAGTGTAGCTCGGTCCTAGCTCCCACAAAGCGTCTAGCAGACATCTGCCTGCAAGGCATACACACTTCCGAGAGTTGAGCTTATGGACTGTCCCTCCCACACCCTGCCTGCAGGTACACCGCGCTCCTAACAGGCCTAGCCCCGACGCGTGACTGAAGTGTTGTGAGAGGTAAGTGGAAAGTCCCGGCACACAAGACTAGTGCATCCAAGCTCAATCTAGCGATTTCCTAGTATTTCCTGTGTGAGCCAGGTGCTACATCCTAAGTGCCATACGAGAGAAGCTAGCTGAACGCCTTGTCGAGAAAGAAACTTACTTTGGAGAGTTGAGCTCACCCTCAGTCCCTTATAGTTGCACACTGCCCACAGAATGAGTTTCCAACATCTGCACCAGAACCGTTTGTCAGAGGCTTGTGAGACGCAAGTGGAATAAGCAGACCTGGATTCTGTCTCCAGCTGCAGTGAAGTGGTATTCTGGGTACCTCCTGGCTTAGAGTACTGCTACGTTCTCAGTGCCCTAAAAACGCAGCTAGTTGAAAGCTGGCTTCTAGGCATGCTTCCTTTTGCGAGCTGAGGTCAGGGCAGGACCCTCCTGCATCCTGACTGCCTGTAGACATAGCTCCCAGCATCCTTATGTTAGGCGCCGGAAGAGGTTGTGTGAAAAGCATGTGGAAGTGACAGGATTCTCCTTAAGTGTATCTGATCTCAATACAGACATTGCAAACGTCCTTGTTCAATGAGAGTGTAGCTCGGTCCTAGCTTCCATCAATTAGTGTCTGGCAGGCATCTGCCTGCAAAGCGTACACACTTCTGAGAGTTGAGCTTATGGCCTTTCGCTCCCACATCCTGATGCCTGTACGGTTCGTTCGCACAGCATTTCGTTCTACGCGGGACAGGAGCCGAGAGAGAACCAAGTAACTGGCTTGTCAATTTCGCGCTTGGCACACAGCTGCCTCCAAGGCATGCACACTCCTTTGGGTTGAGCTTATGGCTTCAACCTCCCACATGCTGACCGCCTGTACCCTTTGCAGCCAAGGGATTTCGTTGGACACGGGATTCAAGCTTTGTGAGAGGCAAGTGTCTCTTAGCTCAATCCAGTGACTTCTGACGACTTCCTCCCTCAGATGGGTGGTACATACTAACTTCCAACCCTGAGGACCTCGTTGCTAGCTCTCTCTCAGAAGAACTTTCTTCTGTGAGATGAGCTGACTTGCGGTACTTCCCAGTTCCACACTGCCTGCACATGGAGTTACGAACATCCTCACCGGACATGTTTGTCAGAAGCTCATGGGACGCAAGGGGCAAGCTGCAGGCCTCAATGGTGCTGTCACTCGGTGCAGTAGAGCGGTATAAACGCAACGTCCTGACTTCCAGTGCTGCTGCGTTCTCACGGCCAGTAGATTGCAGCTAGTGGAAAGCTGCATTCGGGGCTTGCTACCTTTGGAGAGTTGAGCTCAAAAAGGACCCTCCCGCCTCGGGTGCCCTTGTGGGTGTTGTTGCCAGCATCCTCATGTCAGGTGCAGAGAGAGGTGTTGAGAAATGCCTGTGGAAGCGTCCGGCTTGTCCTCACGCAATCTGAGTTGAATACAGCGATTGCCAACGTCCTTGTTCAATTAGAGTGTAGCTAGGTTCTAACTCCCCTATATGAGTGGGGAGCAGACATCTGCCTCCTAGGCATACACGCTCCTGAGAGTTGAGCTTATGGCCTGTCCCTCCCACATCCTGCCTGCAGGCACACCTCGCTCGTAACAGGGCTAGGTTCGATGCGTGACTGAAGTGTTGTGAGAGGTAAATGGAAAGTCCGGGCCAACAAGACTAGTGCCTCCTAGCTCAATCTAGCGATTTCCTAGTATTTCCTGTGTGAGCCAGGTGCTACATCCTAAGTGCCATACGAGAGAAGCTAGCTGAACGCCTTGTCGAGAAAGAAACTTACTTTGGACAGTTGAGCTCACCCTCAGTCCCTCACAGTTGCACACTGCCCACAGAATGAGTTTCCAACATCTGCACCAGAGCCGTTTGTCAGAGGCTTGTGAGACACAAGTGGAATAAGCAGACCTGGATGGTGTCTCCAGCTGCAGTGGAGTGGTATTCTGAGTACCTCCTGGCTTAGAGTACTGCTACGTTCTCAGTTCCCTAAAAACGCAGCTAGTTGAAAGCTGGCTTCTAGGCATGCTTCCTTGTGCGAGCTGAGGTCAGGGCAGGACCCTCCTGCATCCTGACTGCCTGTAGACATAGTTCCCAGCATCCTTATGTTAGGCGTCGGAAGAGGTTGTGTGAAAAGCATGTGGAAGTGACAGGATTCTCCTCAAGTGTATCTGATCTCAATACAGACATTGCAAACGTCCTTGTTCAATGAGAGTGTAGCTCGGTCCTAGCTCCCACAAAGCGTCTAGCAGACATCTGCCTGCGAAGCATACACCCTTCCGAGAGTTGAGCTTATGGACTGTCCCTCCCACATCCTGCCTGCAGGTACACCGCGCTCCTAACAGACATAGCCCCGATGCGTGACTGAAGTGTTGTGAGAGGTAAGTGGAAAGTCCCGGCACACAAGACTAGTGCATCCAAGCTCAATCTAGCGATTTCCTAGTATTTCCTGTGTGAGCCAGGTGCTACTTCCTAAGTGCCATACGAGAGAAGCTAGCTGAACGCCTTGTCCAAAAGGAACTTGCTTCGGAGAGTTCATCTCACCCTCAGTCCCTCACAGTTGCACACTGCCTGCAGAATGAGTTTCGAACATCTGTACCTCAGCAGTTTGTCAGACGCTTGTGAGACACAAGTGGAATAAGCGGACTTGGATGGTGTCTCCAGCTGCAGTGGAGTGGTATTCTGGGTACCTCCTGGCTTAGAGTACTGCTACGTTCTCAGTGCCCTAGGAACGCAGCTAGTTGAAAGCTGGCTTCTAGGCATGCTTCCTTGTGCGAGCTGAGGTCAGGGCAGGACCCTCCTGCATCCTGACTGCCTGTAGACATAGTTCCCAGCATCCTTATGTTAGGCGTCGGAAGAGGTTGTGTGAAAAGCATGTGGAAGTGACAGGATTCTCCTCATGTGTATCTGATCTCAATACAGACATTGCAAACGTCCTTGTTCAATGAGAGTGTAGCTCGGTCCTAGCTCCCACAAAGCGTCTAGCAGACATCTGCCTGCAAGCATACACACTTCCGAGAGTTGAGCTTATGGACTGTCCCTCCCACATCCTGCCTGCAGGTACACCGCGCTCCTAACAGGCCTAGCCCCGATGCGTGACTGAAGTGTTGTGAGAGGTAAGTGGAAAGTCCCGGCACACAAGACTAGTGCATCCAAGCTCAATCTAGCGATTTCCTAGTATTTCCTGTGTGAGCCAGGTGCTACATCCTAAGTGCCATACGAGAGAAGCTAGCTGAACGCCTTGTCCAAAAGCAACTTGCTTCGGAGAGTTGATCTCACCCTCAGTCCCTCACAGTTGCACACTGCCTGCAGAATGAGTTTCGAACATCTGCACCTCAGCAGTTTGTCAGAGGCTTGTGAGACGCAAGTGGAATAAGCGGACTTGGATGGTGTCTCCAGCTGCAGTGGAGTGGTATTCTGGGTACCTCCTGGCTTAGAGTACTGCTACGTTCTCAGTGCCCTAAAAACGCAGCTAGTTGAAAGCTGGCTTCTAGGCCTGCTTCCTTGTGCGAGTGAGGTCAGGGCAGGACCCTCCCCCATCCTAACTGCCCCTACAGATAGGTCTCAGCATCCCTATGTTAGGCGCCGGAACACGTAGTGTGAAAAGCATGTGGAAGTGACAGGATTCTCCTCAAGTGTATCTGATCTCAATACAGACAATTGCAAACGTCCTTGTTCAATGAGAGTGTAGCTCGGTCCTAGCTTCCATCAATTAGTGTCTGGCAGGCATCTGCCTGCAAAGCGTACACACTTCTGAGAGTTGAGCTTATGGCCTTTCGCTCCCACATCCTGATGCCTGTACGGTTCGCTTGCACAGCATTTCGTTCTACGCGGGACAGGAGCCGAGAGAGAACCAAGTGACTGGCTTGTCAATTTCGCGCCTAGCACACAGCTGCCTCCAAGGCATGCACACTCCTTTGGGTTGAGCTTATGGCTTCAACCTCCCACATGCTGACCGCCTGTACCCTTTGCAGCCAAGGGATTTCGTTGGACACGGGATTCAAGCTTTGGGAGAGGCAAGTGTCTCTTAGCTCAATCCAGTGACTTCTGACGACTTCCTCCCTCAGATGGGTGGTACATACTAACTTCCAACCCTGAGGACCTAGTTGCTAGCTCTCTCTCAGAAGAACTTTCTTCTGTGAGATGAGCTGACTTGCGGTCCTTCCCAGTTCCACACTGCCTGCACATGGAGTTACGAACATCCTCACCGGACATGTTTGTCAGAAGCTCATGGGACGCAAGGGGCAAGCTGCAGGCCTCAATGGTGCTGTCACTCGGTGCAGTAGAGCGGTATAAACGCAACGTCCTGACTTCCAGTGCTGCTGCGTTCTCACGGCCAGTAGAATGTAGCTAGTGGAAAGCTGCATTCGGGGCTTGCTACCTTTGGAGAGTTGAGCTCAAAGAAGGACCCTCCCGCCTCGGGTGCCCTTGTGGGTGGAGCTGCCAACATCCTCATGTCAGGTGCAGAGAGAGGTGTTGAGAAATGCGTGTGGAAGCGTCCGGCTTGTCGTCACGCAATCTGAGTTGAATACAGCGATTGCCAACGTCCTTGTTCAATTAGAGTGTAGCTAGGTTCTAACTCCCCTGTATGAGTGGGGAGCAGACATCTGCCTCCTAGGCATACACAATCCTGAGAGTTGAGCTTATGGCCTGTCCCTCCCACATCCTGCCTGCAGGTACACTTCGCTCGTAACAGGCCTAGGTTCGATGCGTGACTGAAGTGTTGTGAGAGGTAAATGGAAAGTCCGGGCCAACAAGACTAGTGCCTCCTAGCTCAATCTAGCGATTTCCTAGTATTTCCTGTGTGAGCCAGGTGCTACATCCTAAGTGCCATACGAGAGAAGCTAGCTGAACGCCTTGTCCAAAAGGAACTTACTTCGGAGAGTTGAGCTCACCCTCAGTCCCTCACAGTTGCACACTGCCCACAGAATGAGTTTCCAACATCTGCACCAGAGCCGTTTGTCAGAGGCTTGTGAGACACAAGTGGAATAAGCAGACCTGGATGGTGTCTCCAGCTGCAGTGGAGTGGTATTCTGAGTACCTCCTGGCTTAGAGTACTGCTACGTTCTCAGTGCCCTAAAAACGCAGCTAGTTGAAAGCTGGCTTCTAGGCATGCTTCCTTGTGCGAGCTGAGGTCAGGGCAGGACCCTCCTGCATCCTGACTGCCTGTAGACATAGTTCCCAGCATCCTTATGTTAGGCGCCGGAAGAGGTTGTGTGAAAAGCATGTGGAAGTGACAGGATTCTCCTCAAGTGTATCTGATCTCAATACAGACATTGCAAACGTCCTTGTTCAATGAGAGTGTAGCTCGGTCCTAGCTCCCACAAAGCGTCTAGCAGACATCTGCCTGCAAAGCATACACACTTCCGAGAGTTGAGCTTATGGACTGTCCCTCCCACATCCTGCCTGCAGGTACACCGCGCTCCTAACAGGCCTAGCCCCGATGCGTGACTGAAGTGTTGTGAGAGGTAAGTGGAAAGTCCCGGCACACAAGACTAGTGCATCCAAGCTCAATCTAGCGATTTCCTAGTATTTCCTGTGTGAGCCAGGTGCTACATCCTAAGTGCCATACGAGAGAAGCTAGCTGAACGCCTTGTCGAAAAAGCAACTTACTTCGGAGAGTTGACCTCACCCTCAGTCCCTCACAGTTGCACACTGCCTGCAGAATGAGTTTCCAACATCTGCACCAGAGCCGTTTGTCAGAGGCTTGTGAGACGCAAGTGGAATAAGCGGACTTGGATGGTGTCTCCAGCTGCAGTGGAGTGGTATTCTGGGTACCTCCTGGCTTAGAGTACTGCTACGTTCTCAGTGCCCTAAGAACGCAGCTAGTTGAAAGCTGGCTTCTAGGCATGCTTCCTTGTGCGAGCTGAGGTCAGGGCAGGACCCTCCCCCATCCTAACTGCCCCTACAGATAGGTCTCAGCATCCCTATGTTAGGCGCCGGAACACGTAGTGTGAAAAGCATGTGGAAGTGACAGGATTCTCCTCAAGTGTATCTGATCTCAATACAGACAATTGCAAACGTCCTTGTTCAATGAGAGTGTAGCTCGGTCCTAGCTGCCATCAATTAGTGTCTGGCAGGCATCTGCCTGCAAAGCGTACACACTTCTGAGAGTTGAGCTTATGGCCTTTCGCTCCCACATCCTGATGCCTGTACGGTTCGCTTGCACAGCATTTCGTTCTACGCGGGACAGGAGCCGAGAGAGAACCAAGTGACTGGCTTGTCAATTTCGCGCCTAGCACACAGCTGCCTCCAAGGCATGCACACTCCTTTGGGTTGAGCTTATGGCTTCAACCTCCCACATGCTGACCGCCTGTACCCTTTGCAGCCAAGGGATTTCGTTGGACACGGGATTCAAGCTTTGGGAGAGGCAAGTGTCTCTTAGCTCAATCCAGTGACTTCTGACGACTTCCTCCCTCAGATGGGTGGTACATACTAACTTCCAACCCTGAGGACCTAGTTGCTAGCTCTCTCTCAGAAGAACTTTCTTCTGTGAGATGAGCTGACTTGCGGTCCTTCCCAGTTCCACACTGCCTGCACATGGAGTTACGAACATCCTCACCAGACATGTTTGTCAGAAGCTCATGGGACGCAAGGGGCAAGCTGCAGGCCTCAATGGTGCTGTCACTCGGTGCAGTAGAGCGGTATAAACGCAACGTCCTGACTTCCAGTGCTGCTGCGTTCTCACGGCCAGTAGAACGCAGCTAGTGGAAAGCTGCATTCGGGGCATGCTACCTTTGGAGAGTTGAGCTCAAAGAAGGACCCTCCCGCCTCGGGTGCCCTTGTGGGTGGAGCTGCCAACATCCTCATGTCAGGTGCAGAGAGAGGTGTTGAGAAATGCGTGTGGAAGCGTCAGGCCTGTCCTCACGCAATCTGAGTTGAATACAGCGATTGCCAACGTCCTTGTTCAATTAGAGTGTAGCTAGGTTCTAACTCCCCTGTATGAGTGGGGAGCAGACATCTGCCTCCTAGGCATACACGCTCCTGAGAGTTGAGCTTATGGCCTGTCCCTCCCACATCCTGCCTGCAGGTACACCTCGCTCGTAACAGGCCTAGGTTCGATGCGTGACTGAAGTGTTGTGAGAGGTAAATGGAAAGTCCGGGCCAACAAGACTAGTGCCTCCTAGCTCAATCTAGCGATTTCCTAGTATTTCCTGTGTGAGCCAGGTGCTACATCCTAAGTGCCATACGAGAGAAGCTAGCTGAACGCCATGTCGAAAAGCAACTTACTTCGGAGAGTTGAGCTCACCCTCAGTCCCTCACAGTTGCACACTGCCCACAGAATGAGTTTCCAACATCTGCACCAGAGCCGTTTGTCAGAGGCTTGTGAGACACAAGTGGAATAAGCAGACCTGGATGGTGTCTCCAGCTGCAGTGGAGTGGTATTCTGAGTACCTCCTGGCTTAGAGTACTGCTACGTTCTCAGTGCCCTAAAAACGCAGCTAGTTGAAAGCTGGCTTCTAGGCATGCTTCCTTGTGCGAGCTGAGGTCAGGGCAGGACCCTCCTGCATCCTGACTGCCTGTAGACATAGTTCCCAGCATCCTTATGTTAGGCGCCGGAAGAGGTTGTGTGAAAAGCATGTGGAAGTGACAGGATTCTCCTCAAGTGTATCTGATCTCAATACAGACATTGCAAACGTCCTTGTTCAATGAGAGTGTAGCTCGGTCCTAGCTCCCACAAAGCGTCTAGCAGACATCTGCCTGCAAAGCATACACACTTCCGAGAGTTGAGCTTATGGACTGTCCCTCCCACATCCTGCCTGCAGGTACACCGCGCTCCTAACAGGCCTAGCCCCGATGCGTGACTGAAGTGTTGTGAGAGGTAAGTGGACAGTCCCGGCACACAAGACTAGTGCATCCAAGCTCAATCTAGCGATTTCCTAGTATTTCCTGTGTGAGCCAGGTGCTACATCCTAAGTGCCATACGAGAGAAGCTAGCTGAACGCCTTGTCCAAAAGGAACTTGCTTCGGAGAGTTGATCTCACCCTCAGTCCCTCACAGTTGCACACTGCCTGCAGAATGAGTTTCCAACATCTGCACCAGAGCCGTTTGTCAGAGGCTTGTGAGACACAAGTGGAATAAGCAGACTTGGATGGTGTCTCCAGCTGCAGTGGAGTGGTATTCTGGGTACCTCCTGGCTTAGAGTACTGCTACGTTCTCAGTGCCCTAAAAACGCAGCTAGTTGAAAGCTGGCTTCTAGGCATGCTTCCTTGTGCGAGCTGAGGTCAGGGCAGGACCCTCCTGCATCCTGACTGCCTGTAGACATAGTTCCCAGCATCCTTATGTTAGGCGCCGGAAGAGGTTGTGTGAAAAGCATGTGGAAGTGACAGGATTCTCCTCAAGTGTATCTGATCTCAATACAGACATTGCAAACGTCCTTGTTCAATGAGAGTGTAGCTCGGTCCTAGCTCCCACAAAGCGTCTAGCAGACATCTGCCTGCAAAGCATACACACTTCCGAGAGTTGAGCTTATGGACTGTCCCTCCCACATCCTGCCTGCAGGTACACCGCGCTCCTAACAGGCCTAGCCCCGATGCGTGACTGAAGTGTTGTGAGAGGTAAGTGGAAAGTCCCGGCACACAAGACTAGTGCATCCAAGCTCAATCTAGCGATTTCCTAGTATTTCCTGTGTGAGCCAGGTGCTACATCCTAAGTGCCATACGAGAGAAGCTAGCTGAACGCCTTGTCCAAAAGCAACTTGCTTCGGAGAGTTGATCTCACCCTCAGTCCCTCACAGTTGCACACTGCCTGCAGAATGAGTTTCGAACATCTGCACCTCAGCAGTTTGTCAGAGGCTTGTGAGACGCAAGTGGAATAAGCGGACTTGGATGGTGTCTCCAGCTGCAGTGGAGTGGTATTCTGGGTACCTCCTGGCTTAGAGTACTGCTACGTTCTCAGTGCCCTAAAAACGCAGCTAGTTGAAAGCTGGCTTCTAGGCATGCTTCCTTGTGCGAGCTGAGGTCAGGGCAGGACCCTCCCCCATCCTAACTGCCCCTACAGATAGGTCTCAGCATCCCTATGTTAGGCGCCGGAACACGTAGTGTGAAAAGCATGTGGAAGTGACAGGATTCTCCTCAAGTGTATCTGATCTCAATACAGACAATTGCAAACGTCCTTGTTCAATGAGAGTGTAGCTCGGTCCTAGCTGCCATCAATTAGTGTCTGGCAGGCATCTGCCTGCAAAGCGTACACACTTCTGAGAGTTGAGCTTATGGCCTTTCGCTCCCACATCCTGATGCCTGTACGGTTCGCTTGCACAGCATTTCGTTCTACGCGGGACAGGAGCCGAGAGAGAACCAAGTGACTGGCTTGTCAATTTCGCGCCTAGCACACAGCTGCCTCCAAGGCATGCACACTCCTTTGGGTTGAGCTTATGGCTTCAACCTCCCACATGCTGACCGCCTGTACCCTTTGCAGCCAAGGGATTTCGTTGGACACGGGATTCAAGCTTTGGGAGAGGCAAGTGTCTCTTAGCTCAATCCAGTGACTTCTGACGACTTCCTCCCTCAGATGGGTGGTACATACTAACTTCCAACCCTGAGTACCTAGTTGCTAGCTCTCTCTCAGAAGAACTTTCTTCTGTGAGATGAGCTGACTTGCGGTACTTCCCAGTTCCACACTGCCTGCACATGGAGTTACGAACATCCTCACCAGACATGTTTGTCAGAAGCTCATGGGACGCAAGGGGCAAGCTGCAGGCCTCAATGGTGCTGTCACTCGGTGCAGTAGAGCGGTATAAACGCAACGTCCTGACTTCCAGTGCTGCTGCGTTCTCACGGCCAGTAGAACGCAGCTAGTGGAAAGCTGCATTCGGGGCATGCTACCTTTGGAGAGTTGAGCTCAAAGAAGGACCCTCCCGCCTCGGGTGCCCTTGTGGGTGGAGCTGCCAACATCCTCATGTCAGGTGCAGAGAGAGGTGTTGAGAAATGCGTGTGGAAGCGTCAGGCCTGTCCTCACGCAATCTGAGTTGAATACAGCGATTGCCAACGTCCTTGTTCAATTAGAGTGTAGCTAGGTTCTAACTCCCCTGTATGAGTGGGGAGCAGACATCTGCCTCCTAGGCATACACGCTTCTGAGAGTTGAGCTTATGGCCTGTCCCTCCCACATCCTGCCTGCAGGTACACCTCGCTCCGTAACAGGCCTAGGTTCGATGCGTGACTGAAGTGTTGTGAGAGGTAAATGGAAAGTCCGGGCCAACAAGACTAGTGCCTCCTAGCTCAATCTAGCGATTTCCTAGTATTTCCTGTGTGAGCCAGGTGCTACATCCTAAGTGCCATACGAGAGAAGCTAGCTGAACGCCTTGTCGAAAAAGCAACTTACTTCGGAGAGTTGAGCCTCACCCTCAGTCCCTCACAGTTGCACACTGCCCACAGAATGAGTTTCCAACATCTGCACCAGAGCCGTTTGTCAGAGGCTTGTGAGACACAAGTGGAATAAGCAGACCTGGATGGTGTCTCCAGCTGCAGTGGAGTGGTATTCTGAGTACCTCCTGGCTTAGAGTACTGCTACGTTCTCAGTGCCCTAAAAACGCAGCTAGTTGAAAGCTGGCTTCTAGGCATGCTTCCTTGTGCGAGCTGAGGTCAGGGCAGGACCCTCCTGCATCCTGACTGCCTGTAGACATAGTTCCCAGCATCCTTATGTTAGGCGCCGGAAGAGGTTGTGTGAAAAGCATGTGGAAGTGACAGGATTCTCCTCAAGTGTATCTGATCTCAATACAGACATTGCAAACGTCCTTGTTCAATGAGAGTGTAGCTCGGTCCTAGCTCCCACAAAGCGTCTAGCAGACATCTGCCTGCAAAGCATACACACTTCCGAGAGTTGAGCTTATGGACTGTCCCTCCCACATCCTGCCTGCAGGTACACCGCGCTCCTAACAGGCCTAGCCCCGATGCGTGACTGAAGTGTTGTGAGAGGTAAGTGGAAAGTCCCGGCACACAAGACTAGTGCATCCAAGCTCAATCTAGCGATTTCCTAGTATTTCCTGTGTGAGCCAGGTGCTACATCCTAAGTGCCATACGAGAGAAGCTAGCTGAACGCCTTGTCCAAAAGGAACTTGCTTCGGAGAGTTGATCTCACCCTCAGTCCCTCACAGTTGCACACTGCCTGCAGAATGAGTTTCGAACATCTGCACCTCAGCAGTTTGTCAGAGGCTTGTGAGACGCAAGTGGAATAAGCGGACTTGGATGGTGTCTCCAGCTGCAGTGGAGTGGTATTCTGGGTACCTCCTGGCTTAGAGTACTGCTACGTTCTCAGTGCCCTAGGAACGCAGCTAGTTGAAAGCTGGCTTCTAGGCATGCTTCCTTGTGCGAGCTGAGGTCAGGGCAGGACCCTCCCCCATCCTAACTGCCCCTACAGATAGGTCTCAGCATCCCTATGTTAGGCGCCGGAACACGTAGTGTGAAAAGCATGTGGAAGTGACAGGATTCTCCTCAAGTGTATCTGATCTCAATACAGACAATTGCAAACGTCCTTGTTCAATGAGAGTGTAGCTCGGTCCTAGCTGCCATCAATTAGTGTCTGGCAGGCATCTGCCTGCAAAGCGTACACACTTCTGAGAGTTGAGCTTATGGCCTTTCGCTCCCACATCCTGATGCCTGTACGGTTCGCTTGCACAGCATTTCGTTCTACGCGGGACAGGAGCCGAGAGAGAACCAAGTGACTGGCTTGTCAATTTCGCGCCTAGCACACAGCTGCCTCCAAGGCATGCACACTCCTTTGGGTTGAGCTTATGGCTTCAACCTCCCACATGCTGACCGCCTGTACCCTTTGCAGCCAAGGGATTTCGTTGGACACGGGATTCAAGCTTTGGGAGAGGCAAGTGTCTCTTAGCTCAATCCAGTGACTTCTGACGACTTCCTCCCTCAGATGGGTGGTACATACTAACTTCCAACCCTGAGGACCTAGTTGCTAGCTCTCTCTCAGAAGAACTTTCTTCTGTGAGATGAGCTGACTTGCGGTACTTCCCAGTTCCACACTGCCTGCACATGGAGTTACGAACATCCTCACCAGACATGTTTGTCAGAAGCTCATGGGACACAAGGGGCAAGCTGCAGGCCTCAATGGTGCTGTCACTCGGTGCAGTAGAGCGGTATAAACGCAACGTCCTGACTTCCAGTGCTGCTGCGTTCTCACGGCCAGTAGAACGCAGCTAGTGGAAAGCTGCATTCGGGGCATGCTACCTTTGGAGAGTTGAGCTCAAAGAAGGACCCTCCCGCCTCGGGTGCCCTTGTGGGTGGAGCTGCCAACATCCACATCTCAGGTGCAGAGAGAGGTGTTGAGAAATGCGTGTGGAAGCGTCAGACCTGTCCTCACGCAATCTGAGTTGAATACAGCGATTGCCAACGTCCTTGTTCAATTAGAGTGTAGCTAGGTTCTAACTCCCCTGTATGAGTGGGGAGCAGACATCTGCCTCCTAGGCATACACGCTCCTGAGAGTTGAGCTTATGGCCTGTCCCTCCCACATCCTGCCTGCAGGTACACCTCGCTCCTAACAGGCCTAGGTTCGATGCGTGACTGAAGTGTTGTGAGAGGTAAATGGAAAGTCCGGGCCAACAAGACTAGTGCCTCCTAGCTCAATCTAGCGATTTCCTAGTATTTCCTGTGTGAGCCAGGTGCTACATCCTAAGTGCCATACGAGAGAAGCTAGCTGAACACCTTGTCCAAAAGGAACTTACTTCGGAGAGTTGAGCTCACCCTCAGTCCCTCACAGTTGCACACTGCCCACAGAATGAGTTTCCAACATCTGCACCAGAGCCGTTTGTCAGAGGCTTGTGAGACACAAGTGGAATAAGCAGACCTGGATGGTGTCTCCAGCTGCAGTGGAGTGGTATTCTGAGTACCTCCTGGCTTAGAGTACTGCTACGTTCTCAGTGCCCTAAAAACGCAGCTAGTTGAAAGCTGGCTTCTAGGCATGCTTCCTTGTGCGAGCTGAGGTCAGGGCAGGACCCTCCTGCATCCTGACTGCCTGTAGACATAGTTCCCAGCATCCTTATGTTAGGCGCCGGAAGAGGTTGTGTGAAAAGCATGTGGAAGTGACAGGATTCTCCTCAAGTGTATCTGATCTCAATACAGACATTGCAAACGTCCTTGTTCAATGAGAGTGTAGCTCGGTCCTAGCTCCCACAAAGCGTCTAGCAGACATCTGCCTGCAAAGCATACACACTTCCGAGAGTTGAGCTTATGGACTGTCCCTCCCACATCCTGCCTGCAGGTACACCGCGCTCCTAACAGGCCTAGCCCCGATGCGTGACTGAAGTGTTGTGAGAGGTAAGTGGAAAGTCCCGGCACACAAGACTAGTGCATCCAAGCTCAATCTAGCGATTTCCTAGTATTTCCTGTGTGAGCCAGGTGCTACATCCTAAGTGCCATACGAGAGAAGCTAGCTGAACGCCTTGTCCAAAAGCAACTTACTTCGGAGAGTTGATCTCACCCTCAGTCCCTCACAGTTGCACACTGCCCTGCAGAATGAGTTTCCAACATCTGCACCAGAGCAGTTTGTCAGAGGCTTGTGAGACGCAAGTGGAATAAGCAGACCTGGATGGTGTCTCCAGCTGCAGTGGAGTGGTATTCTGGGTACCTCCTGGCTTAGAGTACTGCTACGTTCTCAGTGCCCTAAGAACGCAGCTAGTTGAAAGCTGGCTTCTAGGCATGCTTCCTTGTGCGAGCTGAGGTCAGGGCAGGACCCTCCCCCATCCTAACTGCCCCTACAGATAGGTCTCAGCATCCCTATGTTAGGCGCCGGAACACGTAGTGTGAAAAGCATGTGGAAGTGACAGGATTCTCCTCAAGTGTATCTGATCTCAATACAGACAATTGCAAACGTCCTTGTTCAATGAGAGTGTAGCTCGGTCCTAGCTGCCATCAATTAGTGTCTGGCAGGCATCTGCCTGCAAAGCGTACACACTTCTGAGAGTTGAGCTTATGGCCTTTCGCTCCCACATCCTGATGCCTGTACGGTTCGCTTGCACAGCATTTCGTTCTACGCGGGACAGGAGCCGAGAGAGAACCAAGTGACTGGCTTGTCAATTTCGCGCCTAGCACACAGCTGCCTCCAAGGCATGCACACTCCTTTGGGTTGAGCTTATGGCTTCAACCTCCCACATGCTGACCGCCTGTACCCTTTGCAGCCAAGGGATTTCGTTGGACACGGGATTCAAGCTTTGGGAGAGGCAAGTGTCTCTTAGCTCAATCCAGTGACTTCTGACGACTTCCTCCCTCAGATGGGTGGTACATACTAACTTCCAACCCTGAGGACCTAGTTGCTAGCTCTCTCTCAGAAGAACTTTCTTCTGTGAGATGAGCTGACTTGCGGTCCTTCCCAGTTCCACACTGCCTGCACATGGAGTTACGAACATCCTCACCAGACATGTTTGTCAGAAGCTCATGGGACGCAAGGGGCAAGCTGCAGGCCTCAATGGTGCTGTCACTCGGTGCAGTAGAGCGGTATAAACGCAACGTCCTGACTTCCAGTGCTGCTGCGTTCTCACGGCCAGTAGAACGCAGCTAGTGGAAAGCTGCATTCGGGGCATGCTACCTTTGGAGAGTTGAGCTCAAAGAAGGACCCTCCCGCCTCGGGTGCCCTTGTGGGTGGAGCTGCCAACATCCTCATGTCAGGTGCAGAGAGAGGTGTTGAGAAATGCGTGTGGAAGCGTCAGGCCTGTCCTCACGCAATCTGAGTTGAATACAGCGATAGCCAACGTCCATGTTCAATTAGAGTGTAGCTAGGTTCTAACTCCCCTGTATGAGTGGGGAGCAGACATCTGCCTCCTAGGCATACACGCTCCTGAGAGTTGAGCTTATGGCCTGTCCCTCCCACATCCTGCCTGCAGGTACACCTCGCTCCTAACAGGCCTAGACTCGATGCGTGACTGAAGTGTTGTGAGAGGTAAATGGAAAGTCCGGGCCAACAAGACTAGTGCCTCCTAGCTCAATCTAGCGATTTCCTAGTATTTCCTGTGTGAGCCAGGTGCTACATCGTAAGTGCCATACGAGAGAAGCTAGCTGAACGCCTTGTCGAAAAAGCAACTTACTTCGGAGAGTTGACCTCACCCTCAGTCCCTCACAGTTGCACACTGCCCACAGAATGAGTTTCCAACATCTGCACCAGAGCCGTTTGTCAGAGGCTTGTGAGACACAAGTGGAATAAGCAGACCTGGATGGTGTCTCCAGCTGCAGTGGAGTGGTATTCTGAGTACCTCCTGGCTTAGAGTACTGCTACGTTCTCAGTGCCCTAAAAACGCAGCTAGTTGAAAGCTGGCTTCTAGGCATGCTTCCTTGTGCGAGCTGAGGTCAGGGCAGGACCCTCCTGCATCCTGACTGCCTGTAGACATAGTTCCCAGCATCCTTATGTTAGGCGCCGGAAGAGGTTGTGTGAAAAGCATGTGGAAGTGACAGGATTCTCCTCAAGTGTATCTGATCTCAATACAGACATTGCAAACGTCCTTGTTCAATGAGAGTGTAGCTCGGTCCTAGCTCCCACAAAGCGTCTAGCAGACATCTGCCTGCAAAGCATACACACTTCCGAGAGTTGAGCTTATGGACTGTCCCTCCCATATCCTGCCTGCACGTACACCGATGCTCCTAACAGGCCTAGCCCCGATGCGTGACTGAAGTGTTGTGAGAGGTAAGTGGACAGTCCCGGCACACAAGACTAGTGCATCCAAGCTCAATCTAGCGATTTCCTAGTATTTCCTGTGTGAGGCAGGTGCTACATCCTAAGTGCCATACGAGAGAAGCTAGCTGAACGCCTTGTCCAAAAGGAACTTGCTTCGGAGAGTTGATCTCACCCTCAGTCCCTCACAGTTGCACACTGCCTGCGGAATGAGTTTCCAACATCTGCACCAGAGCCGTTTGTCAGAGGCTTGTGAGACACAAGTGGAATAAGCGGACTTGGATGGTGTCTCCAGCTGCAGTGGAGTGGTATTCTGGGTACCTCCTGGCTTAGAGTACTGCTACGTTCTCAGTGCCCTAAAAACGCAGCTAGTTGAAAGCTGGCTTCTAGGCATGCTTCCTTGTGCGAGCTGAGGTCAGGGCAGGACCCTCCTGCATCCTGACTGCCTGTAGACATAGTTCCCAGCATCCTTATGTTAGGCGCCGGAAGAGGTTGTGTGAAAAGCATGTGGAAGTGACAGGATTCTCCTCAAGTGTATCTGATCTCAATACAGACATTGCAAACGTCCTTGTTCAATGAGAGTGTAGCTCGGTCCTAGCTCCCACAAAGCGTCTAGCAGACATCTGCCTGCAAAGCATACACACTTCCGAGAGTTGAGCTTATGGACTGTCCCTCCCATATCCTGCCTGCAGGTACACCGCGCTCCTAACAGGCCTAGCCCCGATGCGTGACTGAAGTGTTGTGAGAGGTAAGTGGACAGTCCCGGCACACAAGACTAGTGCATCCAAGCTCAATCTAGCGATTTCCTAGTATTTCCTGTGTGAGGCAGGTGCTACATCCTAAGTGCCATACGAGAGAAGCTAGCTGAACGCCTTGTCGCAAAAGCAACTTGCTTCGGAGAGTTGATCTCACCCTCAGTCCCTCACAGTTGCACACTGCCTGCAGAAAGAGTTTCGAACATCTGCACCAGAGCCGTTTGTCAGAGGCTTGTGAGACGCAAGTGGAATAAGCGGACTTGGATGGTGTCTCCAGCTGCAGTGGAGTGGTATTCTGGGTACCTCCTGGCTTAGAGTACTGCTACGTTCTCAGTGCCCTAAAAACGCAGCTAGTTGAAAGCTGGCTTCTAGGCATGCTTCCTTGTGCGAGCTGAGGTCAGGGCAGGACCCTCCCCCATCCTAACTGCCCCTACAGATAGGTCTCAGCATCCCTATGTTAGGCGCCGGAACACGTAGTGTGAAAAGCATGTGGAAGTGACAGGATTCTCCTCAAGTGTATCTGATCTCAATACAGACAATTGCAAACGTCCTTGTTCAATGAGACTGTAGCTCGGTCCTAGCTGCCATCAATTAGTGTCTGGCAGGCATCTGCCTACAAAGCGTACACACTTCTGAGAGTTGAGCTTATGGCCTTTCGCTCCCACATCCTGATGCCTGTACGGTTCGCTTGCACAGCATTTCGTTCTACGCGGGACAGGAGCCGAGAGAGAACCAAGTGACTGGCTTGTCAATTTCGCGCCTAGCACACAGCTGCCTCCAAGGCATGCACACTCCTTTGGGTTGAGCTTATGGCTTCAACCTCCCACATGCTGACCGCCTGTACCCTTTGCAGCCAGGGATTTCGTTGGACACGGGATTCAAGCTTTGGGAGAGGCAAGTGTCTCTTAGCTCAATCCAGTGACTTCTGACGACTTCCTCCCTCAGATGGGTGGTACATACTAACTTCCAACCCTGAGGACCTAGTTGCTAGCTCTCTCTCAGAAGAACTTTCTTCTGTGAGATGAGCTGACTTGCGGTCCTTCCCAGTTCCACACTGCCTGCACATGGAGTTACGAACATCCTCACCAGACATGTTTGTCAGAAGCTCATGGGACGCAAGGGGCAAGCTGCAGGCCTCAATGGTGCTGTCACTCGGTGCAGTAGAGCGGTATAAACGCAACGTCCTGACTTCCAGTGCTGCTGCGTTCTCACGGCCAGTAGAACGCAGCTAGTGGAAAGCTGCATTCGGGGCATGCTACCTTTGGAGAGTTGAGCTCAAAGAAGGACCCTCCCGCCTCGGGTGCCCTTGTGGGTGGAGCTGCCAACATCCTCATGTCAGGTGCAGAGAGAGGTGTTGAGAAATGCGTGTGGAAGCGTCAGGCCTGTCCTCACGCAATCTGAGTTGAATACAGCGATAGCCAACGTCCATGTTCAATTAGAGTGTAGCTAGGTTCTAACTCCCCTGTATGAGTGGGGAGCAGACATCTGCCTCCTAGGCATACACGCTCCTGAGAGTTGAGCTTATGGCCTGTCCCTCCCACATCCTGCCTGAAGGTACACCTCGCTCCTAACAGGCCTAGGCTCGATGCGTGACTGAAGTGTTGTGAGAGGTAAATGGAAAGTCCGGGCCAACAAGACTAGTGCCTCCTAGCTCAATCTAGCGATTTCCTAGTATTTTCCTGTGTGAGCAGGTGCTACATCCGTAAGTGCCATACGAGAGAAGCTAGCTGAACGCCTTGTCGAAAAGCAACTTACTTCGGAGAGTTGACTCACCCTCAGTCCCTCACGTTGCACACTGCCCACAGAAAGAGTTTCCAACATCTGCCACCAGAGCCGTTTGTCAGAGGCTTGTGAGACACAAGTGGAATAAGCAGACCTGGATGGTGTCTCCAGCTGCAGTGGAGTGGTATTCTGAGTACCTCCTGGCTTAGAGTACTGCTACGTTCTCAGTGCCCTAAAAACGCAGCTAGTTGAAAGCTGGCTTCTAGGCATGCTTCCTTGTGCGAGCTGAGGTCAGGGCAGGACCTCCCTGCATCTGACTGCCCAGTAGACCTAGTTCCCAGCATCCTTATGTTAGGAGCCGGAAGAGGTTGTGTGAAAGCATGTGGAAGTGACAGGATTCTCCTCAGTGTATCTGATCTCAATACAGACATTGCAAACGTCCTTGTTCAATGAGAGTGTAGCTCGGTCCTAGCTCCCACAAGCGTCTAGCAGACATCTGCCTGCAAAGCATACACACTTTCCGAGAGTTGAGCTTATGGACTGTCCCTCCATATCCTGCCTGCAGTACACCGCTGCTCCTAACAGGCCTAGCCCCGATGCGTGACTGAAGTGTTGTGAGAGGTAAGTGGACAGTCCCGGCACACAAGACTAGTGCATCCAAGCTCAATCTAGCGATTTCCTAGTATTTCCTGTGTGAGCAGGTGCTACATCCTAAGTGCCATACGAGAGAAGCTAGCTGAACGCCTTGTCCAAAAGGAACTTGCTTCGGAGAGTTGATTCTCACCCTCAGTCCCTCACAGTTGCACACTGCCTGCAGAATGAGTTTCCAACATCTGCACAGAGCGTTTGTCAGAAGGCTTTGTGAGACACAAGTGGAATAAGCAGACTTGGATGGTGTCTCCAGCTGCAGTGGAGTGGTATTCTGGGTACCTCCTGGCTTAGAGTACTGCTACGTTCTCAGTGCCCTAAAACGCAGCTAGTTGAAAGCTGGCTTGCTAGGCATGCTTCCTTGTGCGAGCTGAGTTCAGGGCAGGACCCTCCCGCATCCTGACTGCCTGTAGACATAGGTCCCAGCATCCTTATGTTAGGCGCCGGAAGAGGTTGTGTGAAAGAGCATGTGGAAGTGACAGGATTCTCCTCAAGTGTATCTGATCTCAATACAGACATTGCAAACGTCCTTGTTCAATGAGGAGTGTAGCTTCGGTCTAGCTCCCACAAAGCGTCTAGCAGACATCTGCCTGCAAAGCATACACACTTCGAGAGTTGAGCTTATGGGACTGTCCCTCCCATATCCTGCCTGCAGGTACACGCGCTCCTAACAGGCCTAGCCCCCGATGCGTGACTGAAGTGTTGTGAGAGGTAAGTGGACAGTCCCGGCACACAAGACTAGTGCATCCAAGCTCAATCTGCGATTTCCTAGTATTTTCCTGTGTGACGCAGGGGCTACATCCTAAGTGCCATACGAGAGAGGCTAGCTGAACGCCTTGCTCCAAAAGGAACTTGCTTCGGAGAGTTGATCTCACCCTCAGTCCCCCACAGTTGCACACTGCCTGCGAATGAGTTTTCAACATCTGCACAGGAGGTTTGTCAGAGGCTTGTGGACACAAGTGGAATAAGGGACTTGGATGGTGTCTCCGCTGCAGTGGAGTGGTATTTGGGTACCTCCTGCTTGAGTACTGCTCGTTTCAGTGCCTAAAAGCAGCTAGTTGAAAGCTGGCTTCTAGGCATGCTTCCTTGTGCGAGCTGAGGTAGGCAGGACCCCCATCCTAACTGCCCTAAGATAGGTTTTCAGCATCCTATGTTAGG
>NC_054828.1:69749445-69760061 GCF_018345385.1 Vulpes lagopus | reverse complement strand
CCTTTGGAGAGTTGAGCTCAAAGAAGGACCCTCCGCCTCGGGTGCCCTTGTGGGTGGAGCTGCCAACATCCTCATGTCAGGTGCAGAGAGAGTGTTGAAAATGCGTGTGGAAGTGTCACACCTGTCCTCACGCAATCTGAGTTGCATACAGCGATTGCCAACGTCCTTGTTCAATTAGAGTGTACTAGGTACTAACTCCCCTGTATGAGTGGGTAGCAGACATCTGTCTCCTAGGCATACACGCTCCTGAGAGTTTGAGCTTATGGCCTGTCCCTTCCACATCCTGCCTGCAGGTACACCTCGCTCCTAACAGGCCAGGGTTCTCATGGGTGACTGAAGTGTTGTGAGAGGTAAATGGAAAAGTCCGGGCCAACAAACTAGTGCCTCCTAGCTCAATCTAGCGATTTCCTAGTATTTCCTGTGTGAGCAGGTGCTACATCCTAAGTGCCATACGAGAGAAGCTAGCTGAACGCCTTGTCGAGAAAGAAACTTACTTTGGAGAGTTGAGCTCACCTCAGTCCCTTATAGTTGCAACACTGCCCACAGAATGAGTTTCCAACATCTGCACCAGAACCGTTTGTCAGAGGCTTGTGAGACGCAAGTGGAATAAGCAACCTGGATTCTGTCTCCAGCTGCAGTGAAGTGGTATTCTGGGTACCTCCTGGCTTAGAGTACTGCTACGTTCTCAGTGCCCTAAAAACGCAGCTAGTTGAAAGCTGGCTTCTAGGCATGCTTCCTTTTGCGAGCTGAGTCAGGGCAGGACCCTCTGCATCCTGACTGCCTGTAGACATAGCTCCCAGCATCCTTATGTTAGGCGCCGGAAGAGGTTGTTGAAAAAGCATGTGGAAGTGACAGGATTCTCCTTAAGTGTATCTGATCTCAATACAGACATTGCAAACGTCCTTGTTCAATGAGAGTGTAGCTCGGTCCTAGCTTCCATCAATTAGTGTCTGGCAGGCATCTGCCTGCAAAGCGTACACACTTCTGAGAGTTGAGCTTATGGCCTTTCGCTCCCACATCCTGATGCCTGTACGGTTCGCTCGCACAGCATTTCGTTCTACGCGGACAGGAGCCGAGGAGAACCAAGTAACTGGCTTGTCAATTTCGCGCTTGGCACACAGCTGCCTCCAAGGCATGCACACTCCTTTGGGTTGAGCTTATGGCTTCAACCTCCACATGCTGAGACCGCCTGTACACTTTTGCAGCCAAGGGATTTCGTTGACACGGGATTCAAGCTTTGTGAGAGGCAAGTGTCTCTTAGCTCAATCCATGACTTTCTGCCGACTTCCTCCCTCAGATGGGTGGTACATACTAACTTCCAACCCTGAGTACCTCGTTGCTAGCTCTCTCTCAGAAGAACTTTCTTCTGTGAGATGAGCTGACTTGCGGTCCTTCCCAGTTTCCCACACTGCCTGCACATGGAGTTAAGAACATCCTCACCGGACATGTTTGTCAGAAGCCATGGGACGCAAGGGGCAAGCTGCAGGCCTCAATGGTGCTGTCACTCGGTGCAGTAGAGCGGTATAAACGCAACGTCCTGACTTCCAGTGTGCAGCTGCGTTCTCACGGCCAGTAGATTGCAGCTAGTGGAAAGCTGCCATTCGGGGCTTGCTACCTTTGGAGAGTTGAGCTCAAAAAGGACCCTCCCGCGCTCGGGTGCCCTTGTGGTGTTGTTGCCAGCACCCTCATGTCAGGTGCAGAGAGAGGTGTTGAGAAATGCCTGTGGAAGCGCCCGGCTTGTCCTCACGCAATCTGAGTTGAATACAGCGATTGCCAACGTCCTTGTTCAATTAGAGGTAGCTAGGTTCTAACTCCCCCTATATGAGTGGGGAGCAGACATCTGCCTCCTAGGCATACACGCCCTGAGAGTTGAGCTTATGGGCCTTTTCCCTCCCACATCCTGCCTGCAGGACACCTCGCTCGTAACAGGGCTAGGTTCGATGCGTGACTGAGTGTTGTGAGAGGTAAATGGAAAGTCCGGGCCAACAAGACTAGTGCCTCCTAGCTCAATCAGCGATTTCCTAGTATTTTCCTGTGTGACCAGGTGCTACATCCTAAGTGCCATACGAGAGAAGCTAAGCTGAACGCCTTGTCGAGAAAGAAACTTACTTTTGGACAGTTGAGCTCACCCTCAGATCCCTCACAGTTGCACACTGCCCACAGAATGAGTTTCCAACATCGCACCAAGCCCGTTTGTCAGAGCTTGTGAGACACAAGTGATAAGCAGACCTGGATGGTGTCTCCAGCTGCAGTGGAGTGGTATTCTGAGTACCTCCTGGCTTAGAGTACTGCTACGTTCTCAGTTCCCTAAAAACGCAGCTAGTTGAAAGCTGGCTGCTAGGCATGCTTCCTTGTGCGAGCTGAGGTCAGGGCAGGACCCTCCTGCATCCTGACTGCCTGTAGACATAGTTCCCAGCATCCTTATGTTAGGCGTCGGAAGAGGTTGTGTGGAAAAGCATGTGGAAGTGACAGATTCTCTCTCAAGTGTATCTGATGTCAATACAGACATTGCAAACGTCCTTGTTCAATGAGAGTGTAGCTCGGTCCTAGCTCCCACAAAGCGTCTCGCAGACATCTGCCTGCGAAGCATACACCCTTCCGATAGTTGAGCTTATGGACTGTCCCTCCCACATCCTGCCTGCAGGTACACCGCGCTCCTAACAGACATAGCCCCGATGCGTGACTGAAGTGTTGTGAGAGGTAAGTGGAAAGTCCCGGCACACAGACTAGTGCATCCAAGCTCATCTAGCGATTTCTAGTATTTCCTGTGTGAGCCAGGTGCTATTCCTAAGTGCCATACGAGAGAAGCTAGCTGAACGCTTGTCCAAAAGAACTTGCTTCGGAGAGTTCATCTCACCCTCAGTCCCTCACAGTTGCACACTGCCTGCAGAATGAGTTTCGAACATCTGTACCTCAGCAGTTTGTCAGACGCTTGTGAGACCAAGTGGAATAAGCGACTTGGATTGTGTCTCCAGCTGCAGTGGAGTGGTATTTGGGTACTCCTGGCTTAGAGTACTGCTACGTTCTCAGTGCCCTAGGAACGCAGCTAGTTGAAAGCTGGCTCTAGGCATGCTTCCTTTTGTGCGAGCTGGGGTCAGGGCAGGACCCTCCTGCATCCTGACTGCCTGTAGACATAGTTCCCATTTCCCTTTAAATGTAGGCGTCGGAAGAGGTTGTGTGAAAAGCATGTGGAAGTGACGGGATTCTCCCATGTGTATCGATCTCAATACAGACATTGCAAACGTCCTTGTTCAATGAGAGTGTAGCTCGGTCCTAGCTCCCACAAAGCGTTAGCAGACATCTGCCTGCAAGGCATACACACTTCCGAGAGTTGAGCTTATGGACTGCCCCTCCCACACCCTGCCTGCAGGTACACCGCGCTCCTAACAGGCCTAGCCCCGATGCGTGACTGAAGTGTTGGGGAGAGTAAGTGGAAAGTCCCGGCACACAAGATGGGTGCATCCAAGCTCAATCTAGCGATTCCTAGTATTTCCTGTGTGAGCCAGGTGCTACATCCTAAGTGCCATACGAGAGAAGCTAGCTGAACGCCTTGTCCAAAAGCAACTTGCTTCGGAATTTGATCTCACCCTCAGTCCCTCACATTTGCACACTGCCTGCAGAATGGAGTTTCGAACATCTGCACCTCAGGAGTTTGTCAGAGGCTTGTGAGCGCAAGTGGAATAAGCGGGACTTGGAGGGTGTCTCTGCTGCAGTGGAGTGGTATTCTGGGTACTCCTCGCTTAGAGTATCTGCTGTGTTGTCAGTGCCTAAGAATGCAGCTAGTTGAAAGCTGGCTTCTAGGCCTGCTTCCTTGTGCGAGCTGAGGTCAAGCCAGGACCCTCCCCGATCCTAAACTGCCCCTACAGATAGGTTCAGCATCCCTATGTTAGGCGCCGGAACACGTAGTGTGAAAAGCATGTGGAAGTGACAGGAATTCTCCTCAAGTGTATCTGATCTCAATACAGACCAATTGCAAACGTCCTTGTTCAATGAGAGTGTAGCTCGGTCCTAGCTTCCATCAATTAGTGTCTGGCAGGCATCTGCCTGCAAAGGCGTACACACTTCTGAGAGTTGAGCTTAGGCCTTTCGTCCCATATCCTGATGCCTGTACGGTTCGCTTGCACAGCATTTCGTTCTACGCGGGACAGGAGCCGAGAGAGAAACCAAGTGACTGGCTTGTCAAATTTCGCGCTTGGCACACAGCTGCCTCCAAGGCATGCACACTCCTTTGGGTTGAGCTTATGGCTTCAACCTCCCACATGCTGACCGCCTGTACCCTTTGGACCAGGGGATTTCGTTGGCACGGGATCAAGCTTGGGAGAGGCAAGTGTCTCTTAGCTCAATCCAGTGACTTCTGCCGACTTCCTCCCTCAGATGGGTGGTACATACTAACTTCCAACCCTGAGTATCTAGTTGCTGGCTCTCTCTAAGAAGAACTTTCTTCTGTGAGATGAGCTGACTTGCGATCCTTCCCAGTTCCACACTGCCTGCACATGGAGTTACCAACATCCTCACCAGACATGTTTGTCAGAAGCTCATGGGACGCAAGGGCAACTGCAGGCCTCAATGGTGCTGTCACCTCGGTGCAGTAGAGCGGTAAAACGCAACGTCCTAAATTTCCATGCAGCTGCGTTCTCACGGCCAGTAGAAATGCAGCTAGTGGAAAGCTGCATTCGGGGCATGCTACCTTGGGAGAGTTGAGCTCAAAGAAGGACCCGCCCGCCTCGGGTGCCCTTGTGGTGGAGCTGCCAACATCCTCATGTCAGGTGCAGAGAGAGGTGTTGAGAAATGCGTGTGGAAGTGTCACACCTGTCCTCACGCAATCTGAGTTGCATACAGCGATTGCCAACGTCCTTGTTCAATTAGAGTGTAGCTAGGTGACTAACTCCCCTGTATGATGGGAGCAGACATCTGTCTCCTAGGCATACACGCTCCTGAGAGTTGAGCTTATGGCCTGTCCCTTCCACATCCTGCCTGCAGGTACACCTCGCTCCTAACAGCCAGGTTTCCATGGTGACTGAAGTGTTGTGAGAGGTAAATGGAAAGTCCGGGCCAACAAGACTAGTGCCTCCTAGCTCAATCTAGCGATTTCCTAGTATTTCCTGTGTGAGCCAGTGCTACATCCTAGTGCCATACGAGAGAAGCTAGCTGAACGCCTTGTCGAGAAAGAAACTTACTTTGGAGAGTTGAGCTCACCTCAGTCCCTTATAGTTGCACACTGCCCACAGAATGAGTTTCCAACATCTGCACCAGAACCGTTTGTCAGAGGCTTGTGAGACGCAAGTGGAATAAGCAGACCTGGATTCTGTCTCCAGCTGCAGTGAAGTGGTATTTGGGTACCTCCTGGCTTAGAGTACTGCTACGTTCTCAGTGCCCTAAAAACGCAGCTAGTTGAAAGCTGGCTTCTAGGCATGCTTCCTTTTGCGAGCTGAGGTCAGGGCAGGACCCTCCTGCATCCTGACTGCCTGTAGACATAGCTCCCAGCATCCTTATGTTAGCGGCCGGAAGAGGTTGTGTGAAAAGCATGTGGAAGTGACAGGATTCTCCTTAAGTGTATCTGATCTCAATACAGACATTGCAAACGTCCTTGTTCAATGAGAGTGTAGCTCGGTCCTAGCTGCCATCAATTAGTGTCTGGCAGGCATCTGCCTGCAAAGCGTACACACTTCTGAGAGTTGAGCTTATGGCCTTTCGCTCCCACATCCTGATGCCTGTACGGTTCGCTCGCACAGCATTTCGTTCTACGCGGGACAGGAGCCGAGGGAGAACCAAGTAACTGGCTTGTCAATTTCGCGCTTGGCACACAGCTGCCTCCAAGGCGTGCACACTCCTTTGGGTTGAGCTTATGGCTTCAACCTCCCACATGCTGACCGCCTGTACACTTTGCAGCCAAGGGATTTCGTTGGACACGGGATTCAAGCTTTGTGAGAGGCAAGTGTCTCTTAGCTCAATCCAGTGACTTCTGCCGACTTCCTCCCTCAGATGGGTGGTACATACTAACTTCCAACCCTGAGTACCTCGTTGCTAGCTCTCTCTCAGAAGAACTTTCTTCTGTGAGATGAGCTGACTTGCGGTCCTTCCCAGTTCCACACTGCCTGCACATGGAGTTAAGAACATCCTCACCGGACATGTTTGTCAGAAGCTCATGGGACGCAAGGGGCAAGCTGCAGGCCTCAATGGTGCTGTCACTCGGTGCAGTAGAGCGGTATAAACGCAACGTCCTGACTTCCAGTGCTGCTGCGTTCTCACGGCCAGTAGATTGCAGCTAGTGGAAAGCTGCATTCGGGGCTTGCTACCTTTGGAGAGTTGAGCTCAAAAAGGACCCTCCCGCCTCGGGTGCCCTTGTGGGTGTTGTTGCCAGCATCCTCATGTCAGGTGCAGAGAGAGGTGTTGAGAAATGCCTGTGGAAGCGTCCGGCTTGTCCTCACGCAATCTGAGTTGAATACAGCGATTGCCACGTCCTTGTTCAATTAGAGTGTAGCTAGGTTCTAACTCCTCCTATATGAGTGGGGAGCAGACATCTGCCTCCTAGGCATACACGCTCCTGAGAGTTGAGCTTATGGCCTGTCCCTCCCACATCCTGCCTGCAGGCACACCTCGCTCGTAACAGGGCTAGGTTCGATGCGTGACTGAAGTGTTGTGAGAGGTAAATGGAAAGTCCGGCCAACAAGACTAGTGCCTCCTAGCTCAATCTAGCGATTTCCTAGTATTTCCTGTGTGAGCCAGGTGCTACATCCTAAGTGCCATACGAGAGAAGCTAGCTGAACGCCTTGTCGAGAAAGAAACTTACTTTGGACAGTTGAGCTCACCTCAGTCCCTCACAGTTGCACACTGCCCACAGAATGAGTTTCCAACATCTGCACCAGAGCCGTTTGTCAGAGGCTTGTGAGACACAAGTGGAATAAGCAGACCTGGATGGTGTCTCCAGCTGCAGTGGAGTGGTATTCTGAGTACCTCCTGGCTTAGAGTACTGCTACGTTCTCAGTTCCCTAAAAACGCAGCTAGTTGAAAGCTGGCTGCTAGGCATGCTTCCTTGTGCGAGCTGAGGTCAGGGCAGGACCTCCTGCATCCTGACTCCCTGTAGACAAGTTCCCAGCATCCTTATGTTAGGCGTCGGAAGAGGTTGTGTGAAAAGCATGTGGAAGTGACAGGATTCTCCTCAAGTGTATCTGATGTCAATACAGACATTGCAAACGTCCTTGTTCAATGAGAGTGTAGCTCGGTCCTAGCTCCCACAAAGCGTCTAGCCGACATCTGCCTGCGAAGATACACCCTTCCGATAGTTGAGCTTATGGACTGTCCCTCCCACATCCTGCCTGCAGGTACACCGCGCTCCAAACAGACATAGCCCCGATGCGTGACTGAAGTGTTGTGAGAGGTAAGTGGAAAGTCCCGGCACACAAGACTAGTGCATCCAAGCTCAATCTAGCGATTTCCTAGTATTTCCAGTGTGAGCCAGGTGCTACTTCCAAGTGCCATACGAGAGAAGCTAGCTGAACGCCTTGTCCAAAAGGAACTGCTTCGGAGAGTTCATCTCACCCTCAGTCCCTCACAGTTGCACACTGCCTGCAGATGAGTTTCGAACATCTGTACCTCAGCAGTTTGTCAGACGCTTGTGAGACACAAGTGGAATAGCGGACTTGGATGGTGTCTCCGCTGCAGTGGAGTGGTATTCTGGGTACCTCCTGGCTTAGAGTACTGCTACGTTCTCAGTGCCTAGAACGCAGCTAGTTGAAAGCTGGCTTCTAGGCATGCTTCCTTGTGCGAGCTGAGGTCAGGGCGGGGACCCCCGCATCCTGATGCCTGTAGACATAGTTCCAGCTTCCTTATGTTAGGCGTCGGAAGAGGTTGTGTGAAAAGCATGTGGAAGTGACAGGATTCTCCTCATGTGTATCTGATCTCATACAGACATTGCAAACGTCCTTGTTCAATGAGAGGTAGCTCGGTCCTAGCTCCCACAAAGCGTCTAGCAGACATCTGCTGCAAGGCATACACACTTCCGAGAGTTGAGCTTATGGACTGTCCCTCCCACACCCTGCTGCGGGTACACCGCGCTCCTAACAGGCTAGCCCGATGCGTGACTGAAGTGTTGTGAGAGGTAAGTGGAAAGTCCGGCACACAAGACTAGTGCATCCAAGCTCAATCTAGCGATTTCTAGTATTTCCCTGTGTGACCCAGGTGCTACATCCTAAGTGCCTTACGAGAGAAGCTAGCTGAACGCCTTGTCCAAAAGCAACTTGCTTCGGAGATTTGATCTCACCTCAGTCCCTCACAGTTGCACACTGCCTGCAGAATGAGTTTCGAACATCTGCACTCGGGAGTTTGTCAGAGGCTTGTGAGACGCAAGTGGAATAAGCGGACTTGGATGGTGTCTCCTGCTGCAGTGGAGTGGTATTCTGGGTACCTCCTCGCTTAGAGTATGCTGTGTTGTCAGTCCTAAGAATGCAGCTAGTTGAAAGCTGGCTTCTAGGCTGCTTCTTGTGCGAGCTGAGGTCAAGGCAGGACCCTCCCGATCCTAACTGCCCTACAGATAGGTCTCAGCATCCTATGTTATGCGCCGGAAACACGTAGTGTGCAAAGCAGTGGAAGTGACAGGATTCTCCTCAAGTGATCTGATCTCATACAGACCAATTGCAAACGTCCTGTTCAATGAGAGTGTAGCTCGGTCCTAGCTTCCATCAATTAGTGTTGGCGGCATCTGCTGCAAAGCGTACACACTTCTGAGAGTTGAGCTTATGGCCTTTCGCTCCCATATCCTGATGCCTGTACGGTTCGCTTGCACAGCATTTCGTTCTACGCGGGACAGGAGCCGAGAGAGAACCAAGTGACTGGCTTGTCAATTTCGCGCTTGGCACACAGCTGCCCCCAAGGCATGCACACTCCTTTGGGTTGAGCTTATGGCTTCAACCTCCACAGCTGACCGCCTGTACCCTTTGGAGCAGGGGATTTCGTTGGACACGGGATCAAGCTTTGGGAGAGGCAAGTGTCTCTTAGCTCAATCCAGTGACTTCTGCCGACTTCCCCTCAGATGGGTGGTACATACTAACTTCCAACCCTGAGTATCTAGTTGCTGGCTCTCTCTAAGAAGGAACTTCTTCTGTAGATGAGCTGACTTGCGATCCTCCCCAGTTCCACACTGCCTGCACATGGAGTTACCAACATCCTCACCAGACATGTTTGTCAGAAGCTCATGGGACGCAAGGGGCAAGCTGCAGGCCTCAATGGTGCTGTCACTCGGTGCAGTAGAGCGGTAAAACGCAACGTCCTGACTTCCAGTGCAGCTGCGTTCTCACGGCCAGTAGAATGCAGCTAGTGGAAAGCTGCATTCGGGGCATGCTACCTTGGAGAGTTGAGCTCAAAGAAGGACCCTCCGCCTCGGGTGCCCTTGTGGGTGGAGCTGCCAACATCCTCATGTCAGGTGCAGAGAGAGGTGTTGAGAAATGCGTGGGGGAAGTGTCACACCTGTCCTCACGCAATCTGAGTTGCATACAGCGATTGCCAACGTCCTTGTTCAATTAGAGTGTAGCTAGGTACTAACTCCCCTGTATGAGTGGGGGCAGACATCTGTCTCCTAGCATACACGCTCCTGAGAGTTGAGCTTATGGCCTGTCCCTTCCACATCCTGCCTGCAGGCACACCTCGCTCGTAACAGGGCTAGTTCGATGCGTGACTGAAGTGTTGTGAGAGGTAAATGGAAAGTCCGGGCCAACAAGACTAGTGCCTCCTAGCTCAATCTAGCGATTTCCTAGTATTTCTGTGTGAGCCAGGTGCTACATCCTAAGTGCCATACGAGAGAAGCTAGCTGAACGCCTTGTCGAGAAAGAAACTTACTTTGGACAGTTGAGCTCACCTCAGTCCCTCACAGTTGCACACTGCCCACAGAATGAGTTTCCAACATCTGCACCAGAAGCCGTTTGTCAGAGGCTTGTGAGACACAAGTGGAATAAGCAGACCTGGATGGTGTCTCCAGCTGCAGTGGAGTGGTATTCTGGTACCTCTGGCTTAGAGTACTGCTACGTTCTCAGTTCCCTAAAAACGCAGCTAGTTGAAAGCTGGCTTCTAGGCATGCTTCTCTTGTGCGAGCTGAGGTCAGGGCAGGACCCTCCTGCATCCTGACTGCTGTAGACATAGTTCCCAGCATCCTTATGTTAGGCGTCGGAAGAGGTTGTGTGAAAGCATGTGGAAGTGACAGGATTCTCCTCAAGTGTATCTGATGTCATACAGACATTGCAAACGTCCTTGTTCAATGAGAGTGTAGCTCGTCCTAGCTCACACAAAAGCGTCTAGCAGACATCTGCCTGCGAAGCATACACCCTTCCGATGTTGAGCTTATGGACTGCCCTCCCACCTCCTGCAGGTACACCGCGCTCCTGCAGAATAGCCCGATGCGTGCTGAATGTTTGGGGAAAGGGAAGTGGGAAAATCCCGCACCAAGACTAGGCATCCAAAATCAATCTAGCGATTTCCTGTATTTTTTCCCGTGTTGCCGGGGGACATCCCAAGTGCCATAAAAGAGAAGCTAGTGAAAAAGCCTTGTCCAAAAGGAAACTTGCTTCGGGATTCACTCCCCTCGTCCTCACAGTTTCAACTGCCTGCAAATGAGTTTTGAACATCTG
>NC_054828.1:69734585-69749345 GCF_018345385.1 Vulpes lagopus | reverse complement strand
CCTTTAACTGGAGAAGTGTTCACTCTTACTTTAGGGGAAGACCGGATAAAAACGAATCCAAAAAATAAAATAAATAAGTAAATAACAGAAAAAGTTAAACAACAACAACAACAACCACCAAAAAAAAAAAAAAAAGGAATCTAAAAACCTTGCTGTTCTGGGCAGGTAAAGGGAGAAACACACAACACACACACACACACACACAACACAACCCACACAAACAAACAAACAAAAAACCCCAACCAAACCAAACCAAACCAACCAAGCCAAGCCAAGCCAAACAAAACAAAAAAAAAAAGCACATTGTCTTTGTCTTTTCTTCTCTGTTCACACTCTTATCAAGAGTAGACTACCAATGCAAGAGAATCTCGTCATTTTAGCAGAGAGAAGAGCCAAATCTCAGTTGTACACCAGTATACTAGTAAAACCCCACTTCTTCCCAATCTCAGTCCGTCCTGACCACGGCCTACAATTACTTTTCAAAGAGTCTGCTCTGGGACGCCTTGGTGGCTCAGCGGTGCTGGAAGGTCTGCCTTTGGCTCAGGGCCTGATCCCAGGGGTCCTGGGATCCAGACCTGCATCGGGCTCCCCAGTGGAGCCTACTTCTTCCCCTGCCTGTGTCCTCTGCCTTCTCCTCTCTCTCTCTCTCCCTGTCTCTCTCTCTCTTCTCTGTCTCGCTTTCTCCGTCTCTGTCTCTCTTTATCTCTCCTGTCTCTCTCTCTGTCTCTCTGTGTCTGTCTCTCTTTATCTCTCTGCCTCTCTTTTCTCTGCCTGTCTCTCTCTGTGTCTCTCTCCCCTTCTCTCTGTCTCTGTCTCTCTTCCTTTCTCTCTCTCTCTGTCTCTGTCTCTCTTTGTCTGTCTCTGTCTCTCTCTTTCTCTCTCTGTCTCTCTCTCTCTCCCATGAATACAAAAATAAAATCCAAAAAAAAAAAAGAAAACAAAAAACAAATCTCAAAAATCTCCTTCAGAAATCCCTTCTATAATTTTTTTTTTTTCCGTTCTGTCAGTCTTTTTTTTTTTTTTAATTATTTATTTTTTGATAGTCATACAGAGAGAGAGAGAGAGAGAGAGAGGCAGAGACACAGGCAGAGGGAGAAGCAGGCTCCATGCACCGGGAGCCCGACGTGGGATTCGATCCCGGGGCTCCAGGATCACGCCCTGGGCCAAAGGCAGGCGCCAAACCGCTGCGCCACCCAGGGATCCCCCCGTTCCGTCATTCTTAAGTGTTCTTTCTCTAAATAGCTGGGCTTTGGGACGCCCGTGTGCCTCAGCCTTTGATCGTCTGGCTTGGGCTCAGGGCGTGATCCCAGACTCCTGGGACGGGAGTCCCATATCAGGGTCCTCGCATGGAGCCTGCTTCCCTTGTCTCTGCCTGTCCCTGTGTCTCTCATCTCATGAAGAAGTAAATAAAATCTTAAAAAAAAAAAAAAAAGCCAGAGTCATTTCAGGACAGATTCATTTTCTTTAACCACCACCACCACCACCATCACCACACCACACCACCACCACCACCACCACCACCACCCCGCATTTTCTACATGTCTCCTACTATCTCACACAAGAGGTTGTTTTCCTTGTCGTTAACCAGTAGTCTCGATTCCATGTGGCAGATTTTTAAAAAATTGTACTTATTTTACACTTTTTGAGCGAGCGAGAGAGAGAGGAGAGAGAGAGAGAGAGAGGAGCCACTTTGTGAAGGGGGAAGGGAGAGAAGAGACAGAGACAGAGACATAGGCAGAAGCAGGCTCCCCCACAGGGAGCCAGATGTGGAAATGGGTCCGGAACTCGGACACTCCCGCCCCCCCCCCCCGCCGCCCCAGAATTGGGCCCTGACCCAAAGGCCAATGCTCAACCCCTCAACCGCTGAGCCACCCAGGCGGCAGACTGTTAACTCCTAGAAACCTCAGTCTCTGGTGAAAAGCCAGTAGGAACCACGGGCACATTGCCTATCATACCAGAAATCCTTAGATTGTCAAATGGATGAATACATGTGATAGTTTTTAGAAACACGTGTGATGTGTGTGTGTGTGTGTGTGTGGTGTGTTGTGTGTATGCGTATGTATTGTTGGGCTGGCTGAGAGACAGGGCACCCAAAATGGCGGACATCTCAAACTGGGTCAAAATGGCTGATCTTCCCGTCAAAGCAGCAGCCCTGACCACCACATCATCTCCAGTAAGTCGAAGCCTAGATGGGAAACCGAAACTTTCCATCCAGGACTTTCCAGCCAGGAACCATCCCCACCCCCACCCCCACCCCCTCCCCCGATACTACCCCCCACCCCACCACCCCCCCAGCCAATCACCTAAGGACACAGTGTTCCCTTGTCTAATTTGGCAAGGGGACCCACCCGGATCCAGAGCCGGAACCAAGAAGGCTTAAAAACCCCCACAGTCCCCAACCCCGCGCGACTTCCCTGTCTCTGGCCACCTCTCCGAGTCATGGAACCTCGCCCAGGAGCGCTCCCCATTAAAGCACTCTCGAACCTACTGCCTGGCTCTGCTGGTTTTTTGTTATTTCTCCGCTGTTCATTTTGTAAAAACCTAACATGTAGGACACAAATTTTTTTTTTTTTAAGATTTGATGTGTGTGTGTGTGTGTGTGTGTGTGTGTGGGTGTGAGAGAGAGAGAGAGAGAAGAGAGAGAGAGAAAAGAGAGAGGCAAAGACACAGAGGGAGAAGCAGGGTCCAATGCAGGGAGCCTGACGTGGGACTCGATCCCGGGACTCCAGGATCACGCCCTGGGCTGAAGGTGGCACTAAAACGCTGAGCCACACGGGCTGCCCTGTATGATACAATTGTTAAGGAAGCACGAAACAGGGGATCCCTGGGTGCTCAGCGGTTTTAGGCACCTGCCTTCGGCCCAGGCGTGATCCTGGAGTCCCGGGATCGAGTCCTACATCGGGGGGTTCCTGCAGGAGCCCGCTTCTCCCTCTGCCTGTGTCTCTGCCTGTGTGTGTGTGTTGTGTGGTGTGTATGTATGTATGTCTCATGAATTGTGAATTAAAATTTTAAAAAGAGGAAGGAAAAAGAAAAAAACCCAAACCTGAAACACGTTTACTAACACACCCAGTATCGCGGGGTTTCCTGAATCAGACAAAAGAGAAACACAAAAACTGAGGTGGGGGGAGGGAGAAGGAAGAAAAGGGCAAGGGGTGGAGGAGGAAAACACAACACCACCAAACAAAAAAAAAACCCTTTGGGTGTCTCATTGACTCACACTCTAGTATTTTACCTTCTTTTTTTTTTTTTTTAAATTTTTATTTATTTATTTATTTTTTTTTTTGTATTTTACCTTCTGTTGGAAAGACAGACCCAGGTATCCGGTGAACTGAACCCCAATTTTATCAAAATTAAAGCATAAAAGGGTATTTATAAGTTTAACCTTAACTTTTCCATCTCCTTTGGTTTGTGTAACTATGCTTTCTTTCTTTTCTTTCTGTTCTTTCTTTCTTTCTTTCTTTCTTCTTTTCTTTCTTTCTTTCTTCTTTCTTTTCTTTCTCTTTCTTTTTTTCTTTCTTTCTTTCTTTCTTCTTTCTTTCTTTCTTTTTTTTCTTTCTTTCTTTCTTTTTTCCCTGCTTGCTCGTAACAAGGAAAAGTACACGAGACAGACAAAATCGATCATTTGAAGTAGTATCCTAACCCTAACCCAAATGCGTACCCTTACCCTAACCCTAAACCAAACCAGTACCCTAACCCTAACCCCTAACCCTAACCCTAACCCATTCCCTAACCCGTTCCCTAACCCTAACCCTAAGCCTAACCCCTAACCCTAACCCGTTCCCTAACCCTAACCCGTTCCCTAACCCGTTCCCTAACCCTAACCCGTACCTTAATCCCTAATTGTACCCTAAACCTAGCCCAAACCCCTGCCTTAAGCCCTAACCCTAAACTTCAACCCCATCCCCCACTGTATCTCTGAACGTATTCCCTCCCCCATCCCTTAACCCTAAACCCTATAACCTATCTGTAACATCACCCTTATCCATTCCCTAACTCAGTTTCCTAATCCCAAATCCGTACCTTACTCCTAACTCTTGACCCTTCCCCCATCTCTCACCCTAACCAGGAACTCGAACGCATAACCATGATCACTAATCCATATCATCTAATTTCACCCTAACCCATATTGCTCACCCTAAACCCTAACCCCTACCCCTCAATTGTCCCCATTCACTTACCTTGTCGTTCTGAGTAGCTGCTGCTGACGTGGATGTGATGTGACTCCGAACAGCGCCCTCCAGGGTCCCAGCGGGTCCTGAGGAAGCCGGACTCCTGTCATGGCAGACGTGGCCCCATGTCTTCCTGAGTCATAGACAGCAGGTTCCTGAGGACGAGGGGGGTCCTGTCACTGTGGACTATGTCTCACATCCTCCGGAAGCCTCCCTGCGGTTCTGAGGAGGCCAGGTTCCTGTCACCGTGGACGCGGCCCCCACATGGGCCTGAAGCCTACCCGCCGGTCCTGAGAATGGCCGGGGCTTCCTGTCAGTGTAGACCCGGCCCCACGTCATCCCGAAAACTCACCGTGGGTCCTGAGGAGGCCGGGGCTCCTGTCAGCGTGGACGTGCCCTACATCTTCCCGAAAACTCACCGGCGGGTTCCTGAGGAGGCTGGGGCTCCTGTCAGCGAGGAAGCGGCCCCACATCTTCCTGAAGTCTCACCGTGGGTCCTGAGGAGACCAGGCTCCTGTCAGCGAGGACACGGCTCCACATGGTCCTGAAGCCTACCTGCGGGTCCTGAGGAGGCCGGGCTCCTGTCAGCCTGGACGCAGCCCCACGTCCTCCTCAGGCAGCCAGAGCACAGACCGGCTCCTGTTACTGCTGACGGACGAGGCCTACTGCGTACACACGCCCCCTGACTCGGGCCTGGGCTCAGGCGCTGAAGGAGGCGGTGAGGGAGGCGGCGTCCCCAGGCCCAGAGCGGGGCCTGCCTCCTTCCAGGCTCCAGCTGAGACCTATTGAAGAAACCCAACCCCACCCCCCCCCACCCCCGGGGAAAATTTAGGACCAAAGCCTAACCCAGAGGCAGCACATCCAGGCGCCTTCCCGGAATTTAAGCAACGAAAAACTTCTGTGGTTTTTTTTTTCCCAGAAAAGAAACCATTCCCCCCCCCCCACGCCCTGACTGGAAAGTCCCTGAACATGTTATGTTGACCTTCAAAGAAATCAATCCTGTCTTCACCGAATGCTATGCTAATCCCGCGGTTTTGCCTTTAAAAGATGCCTGTAATTGCCAATTTGGGGCTCTTCCACCTTTGAGGCCGAGGGGCCCATTTGCGCAAACGTTCAATAAAACCCTCTTGCTAGGGATCCCTGGGTGGCGCACGTTTAGCTCCTGCCTTTGGCCCAGGGCGCGATCCTGGAGACCCAGGATCGAGTCCACGTCGGGCTCCCGGTGCATGGATCCTGCTTTTTCCCTCTGCCTATGTCCTGCCTCTCTCTCTCTCTCTTTCTGTGACTGTCATAAATAAAAAAAAAAAACCCTCTTGCTAGTTGCATCTGCCTGTCTGGGGTCTGAGTCTCTGGGGCGTCTACCGGGACAAAAACGTTGGCCCCCGTGAGCTAGGTCCAACACTAATGAGCTTCGGAAATGTCGTGCTGAAATGGAGCACAACACCCGGCTTCCCCAGAAATACTTAAGGACAAGGAATTGGAGCCCACAGGACGCGAAATGAAATGTGGACAGACTTTTACCGTGTCCGCCAAGACTCACTCAACCCTCTTCCACTGTGGGGCGGGACTGGCGGGCTGGTGCAGCTGCCCTGGAAACAGTGCCGAGGCTCCTCAGGAACTTACCGATAGAGCTGCCCTGCGACCGGCAGGTGCATGGCCTGGAGCTCACTCTGAAGATACAAAACGCAATGAAACGCCGGGCCGGGACACCTGCGCCCCGATGTCCACAGCAGCCGGGTGCCACAGTAGCCACACTGAGGAGAGCCTCGGTGCCTTCAGACAGATGATGGATAGAGGATGGGTAGATAGATGATGGTCATAGAGAGAGTAATGGTAGCTGCTATCAAAGAGAAGGAAAATCTTGCCATTTCCCAATGACGCGGATACAACTAGAGGGATCCTGTTAAGTGAAATAAGTCAGTCGGGAAAGACAATGACCCTAGGGGTGTCTTCATGGGTGGAATTAAAGAAGCAAAGCAGATGAACATCTGTGAAGGGAAGGAAAAACGAATAAGATGAAAACAGATGCAGGAAATACAGACTCTGAATCATTGGAAACAATCTGGGGGTTGCTGGAGGGGAGCGGGGGAGGGGAAAAAACGGGGATGGGCACGAAGGACGGCAGGTGATTTCACGAGCACTGCTGTTCTCATCCAACGGGTGAATCCCTGAATTCTACTCTGAAGTATAATACACTATACATAATTAATTGGGTTTAAATTAAGTTAAACAAAATCAGTTGTATCAGAGCACATTTCCTTCTGGACTCCCTGTTCAGCTCCTTCAGCATATGCTGGAACCACCCCCTGTGGGTCTAAGTAGGCGCCACACCTCCTGCCTGGCCCGCCCTGGGCTAGAACTCACGACCCCGAGATCAGGACCTGAGGTGAGGTCAGGAGTCCATGTTTAAAACTGACAGAGCCAGCAGGGGGCCGAGAACCACACTGCTTTATCCTGTGTCTCTGTGACATCCTTCGAAATAGGAAAGTGCTGCGTCCCACTCTGTCCTGCTTTTCCAATACTGATTTGCTGTCCGGGGTCATTTGTGGGGGCTGAACGGATGTTAGGTGTGTTTGTTTTTTTTCCTACTTCTAGGATCTACCACCATGATTTTGATAGGAATGACATTGAAACCGAGGGTGGCTTCAGGAACTGTGGACATTTTCACAAGAGGAGGCTTCCAACCCCACGAGCCCAGGACGGCCTCCCAGAGCCTGGTATGGCTCAGTGCACAAGTCTTGTGCTCCTTTCGTTCAGTCCTTTAGTTAGTCTCTGTGATGCTCCTGAGAAGGGAGTCACGTCCTCATTTCGTTCCTGATGCTCATGTCAGGACGCAGCAAGGCTACTGAGCTCTGTAGTTCATTTGGGTTGTCCCATGAATTTACTGAATTCAATCATTAGTTCTAACAGGTTTTGGTGGGGCTCTCAGGTTTCCTGTTTCTAGCACCGCGTCTTCAACAAATAGGGACAGTGTGACTCCCCCCTTCCAGGAGTGGAACCTTTGCTGTTTCCTGTCTTTTTGACTACATTAGGACTTCCAGCACTGAGAGGGGACCTCCTTGGCTTGTTCCTGCTCTTAGGGGAGACGATTTCAGGTTTCACCCTTGAAGACGATGTCAGCTGCGGGCCTTCCTAGCGGAACTTTATTCTGTTGATTGACATTTCCTCAAAACCCACTAGGCTTTTGATGTTGTACTTTGTCAAATGCTTTTTCTGCAACTCTTGAGAGGATCGTATGCTTTTTGTCCTTTCTCCTCGTTTTTCTTTTTTTAAAGATTTTATTTATATATCCTTGAGAGACATACAGAGAGAGCGGCAGAGAGAGAAAGGCAGAGACACGGGCAGAGGGAGAAGGGGGGCTCCGTGTAGGAACCCGACGTGGGACTCGATCCCGGGACTCCAGGATCACGCCCCGGGGTGAAGGCAGGCGTTAAACTGCTGAAAACCCAAACCCCGGGGCCCGCCCCCTGTCCTTCTCTGGTTAATGTGATGGATCCTGCTGACTGAGGGACAGAGGGGCCGTGGTAGGCACGGGCAACGTAGATGAACGATAGTAACAGCTATAAGCGTTTTGGATCGTAAAAAAAAATAAGTCACAGAAATTTAGAAAGTACAGCCTAGGGAATGGAGTCAGTACTGTTGTGACAACTTTGTACGGGGACAGACGGTGACGCCGCTTCTCGTGGGGGAGCTGAATAAGGCACAGAATTGTCAAGTCACTAGTTGTAGCCCTGAAACTACTGTCACGTTGTGTGTTGACTGTACTTCAATAAATATCAAGGAAAAGGGTTTCCCGGTAGGACTTCCCGGTGGGTCCGTGAAAGGCATTTACAGGGTCCTTACACACACGAAGGCACCTCTGCAGAGGGGATAAAAAATGCTCACGTGACTTCATGGTAATTTTTAGAAGATTTACTTGAGAAAGGGGTGCAGTAGGGAGGGCAAAAGGGGAGGGGGAAGCTGGAGCGGACTCCTCACCCAATGGAGCCCCGAGCCCCACTGCGAGGCTCCCGCCACAACCTCAAAATCCTGACCTGAGCCAAACTAAAGAGTCGACGTGGAACTGACTGAACCATGCAAGAGCCCCTCGAATGTTAAGTGCAACCCCATGCTGTGAACTCTGGGGGCGGGGGACATCTGTGACCCCCGTCTACCTAGAATGGTGGGAGGCCTGCAGGGCCCAAGGATGGAACTGAGGATGTGGGAAGGTGCCTGCATCCCCCTCCCGCCTGGTGTGGGGACAGGACCCTCCCCCCGGACCCTCCGCTTCAGGGTGAAGGGCTAAGTGCTGATTGGACCCCGCCTGCCCACAGTCATGATGGGGGACCCCACTGTGGGTGAACTGTGCCACCCCCGGGTTCCATCGCTGCATGCGCTCACTGTGCGTCTGCAGAGCTTCGAAGCACTCGTGCTCTGGATCTGGCTCACAGCGACCGGACCCTCCCCCATACTCAGTACTCCCACTCTCCTCATAACCCCCACTCTCCCCAGTACCCCCACTCTCCCCAGTACTCCCACTCTCCCCAGTAACACCAACTCCCCCACTCTCCCCAGTACCCGGTGCATAAAGAGGAGGCGCTCAAAACAGCGACAGGTCACAGGTGAGTGCCGCTGATGCCTGCTCCCCGGGGCCACTCGGGGGCCTGTGGGTCTGGGTGGGGCGCTGGCCTCCCAGGCTGGGGTCCAAAACACCCCGACCCCAATGAGATGACCGTGAACAGCTCCTGCAGCCCTTCCACACCCCCATGGGGTGAGGGCGGCCCCCTAAGGCCCTGTCCGGGGGAAGAGGCTGCAGTCAAGACCCGGCAGCTCCCTGGAACCCCCGCTCCCCTGTAAGGCCTGTGCTAGGGCGGGGAGACCCAATACATGACCTTTCCAGCTCGTCCTAGATGCATGGACCCCGACAGGGATGACACCCCACCCCCCGCCCCACCATGTGGTGAGGGAGGTCAGTCAGGGCCTGCTGGGTCCCCCTGGCCTGTGAGCAGGCTTGCTCTTCATGCACTGGAATGTGGGCGGAGTCCCTGGTGCTCCCCCCAGGCCCCCCCTCAGGATATTCAGGCATCCTTGCCCTCAGGGTGGGGAGTGTGGTGGCACTCTTGCTGCATCAGGTTTTAATTTTGATGAAGTCCAGTACCATTGCTTTCTCCCCTAGGTCGTTGTGTTTGTGGAATCTCAGAGAAACCTTCGATCTCCCCCGGCTGAGAGACATCACCCCGAGCATCAAAAGCATCAAAATCGCATTCGCCAGAGCCTCCTGGGTCCTCCGCCCGTGTGCCCTGATACCGGGGTGGGAGCGGTCTGTGATCCCAGGGTGATGGCGTGTCCTGGGACATGGCTGGGAAGGTGGACTGTAGGTGGGCGAGCAAAAGACAGGCAGTGAGGGCCCGTGTGTGATGTTCCAGCCCAGCCTGTGTCCCTCAGGGCTATGGGGTTGTCTCTGGCTCCGGTCAGACGGACGGGGACCTGCCCACAGGGAGACCCGGACGAAATGTGGTCCTCGGAAGGTATTCAGTGCCGTCATTCTTCGATGTGTTTGGATTGCAGCACCGTGCAGGAGGACTCAGAGAACCTACTGGCCTTGCAAAGGGCCATTATCGTGGCCCAGTACCATTAAGTAAGGCCCAGAAGGGACCATAGACAATACACACTCACGATAGGGGAGACCATACGATCAGAGCCAAGGATGAGTCGGGTTTCAGCCCAGACAAGGACCATAGTCACCAGGAACAAGTGAGACCCTGGGATGGTCCTGGTGTCAGTAGCAACTAAGGGTCCATTCTGGATCCTAGTCATTGGTACTGAGGAGCCCAGTCACCAGGTACGGTGAGGCCCAGGTGGGGGACCACAGTCACCAGGTCCAGATGAAGTCCATAGCTACCATGTCCAGGTGAGGGCCCGGGTGGGGACCAGAGTCACCAGGTTCAGGTGAGGTGAAGGTGGAGACCACAGTCACCAGGTCCAGGTGAAGCCAATGTGGGGACTACAGTCGCCAGGTCCACATGAGGCCCGGATGGGGACCAGAGTCACTAGGCTCAGGTGAGGCCCAGTTGGGGACTAGAGTCACCAGGTCTGGCTGAGGCCCAGGTGGGAACCACAGTCACCAGGTCCAAGTGAGGCCCCCCGGTGGGAAACCGCCTTGATTTGAAATGCCAACTCTTCTCACTGTAGCAAATTTCCCCGCTGTTCTCTCTTAAATATCAGGCTGAATTCATAGGTTTTTCAGGATATTTGAAAGTTAGCTAGGTCATTTGGTGGGGACAGGTGACTTGGGGACCATACTCTTTGGCTGTCTTGCCCCTCTGACAGGGAATATTGTTTAGCAGTTTTACAGTAAAGTCTGTTTATTAAAAGTTGGTATTAATTTGTGTAAAACAAATTCTGTAGGCTTCAAGCAACTGTGAATCACACATATCCACACTGGCTAGAATATTTTGTTAACTTGAGTTTCTAGATCATTTCATTATGTGAGCGGTTTCTTTCCAAAACTAATTAAACCAAACGAAGTAGGGCAATAGGACAAGAGAAATAGCCAAACAACATGAGAAAAAAGAAACAGACAAAAAAACGCTAAGCATTTTTCTCGGATGAGAGAAATCCTGATAGTGTAAGCTTTTTTCACCCTGCCCTGAAAACAAACCAATTCCCTGACTCAGATTTTCAGGAGAGAACTGGGTTTCTGATCCAGTAAATCGTGACTGCCTCTGGCACTTGGTTCCCATAGCTGTGGATGTGGCCTCAGACAAGCTCAGTGGTTTTCCAGGCTGCCCTGGAGGCTCTGAACATGCACCTTAGGGGCAGTTTGGGATCCATTACCCTACAGCTTTTAATTGATAGTACACCAAATCGCATAAAACTTTGCTAGAAAGAAGTCAAATTGTGTGTTTTAAGAAGAACTGAAAATGGGGCAGCTGGGGCTCAGCCGTTTAGCACTGCCTTCTTCCCAGGGCACGATCCTGGAGACCCAGGATGGAGTCCCACTTCGGGCTTCCTGCATGGAGCCTGCCTCTCCCTCTGCCTGTGTATCTGTCTCTCTGCCTCTCTCTCTCTCTCTCTCTCGCTCTCTCTCTCTCTCCCTCTCATGAATAAATAAATAAAATATATTTTTAACAAATATATTGCAGGACAGCCACGGGTGCTCAGCGATTTAACGCTGCCTTCAGCCCAGTGTGGGATGCTGGAGATGCAGGATGGAGTCCCACATCAGGCTCCCTGCATGGAGCCTGCTTCGCCCTCTGTCTCTGTCTCTGCCTCTCTCTCCCCTGTCTCGCTCTCTCAAATAATAAATAAATAAATAAATAAATAAATAAATAAATAAATAAATAATAAATAAGAAAATGTATATTGCAGCTGTATTGGTATTTGCTATATTAATAAAGTGTGTTTTTTTTATACATTTTATGGTGACTGGACCTAGCAAGTCCCTTTTCATCAACAGCCATCACTTCTAGTCTCATGACAGTGTTGCGGGACAGGCGGTATTATTTCCTTTATAGATGAAAATTGATGACCTCGAGCACATGCGGTTCCTTCCCTTTCTTTTTTCTGTTCAGAATATACGACTATAAGTGATAAAATTGCAAGAAACCCACTTGCGGGATCAACACCTCTACTTTCCTCACATGATTAAATATTTTTCTCAATTCTGAACTCCTTATCTACCTTACTACTCCTTTCAAATTAACTAGGATACGTTTTCCCAGGACTATTTCAGAGAACCAGTTCCCTAAGTATGAATCAGTGACCTGAATACAGACCCAGCATACAGAGATTCTCCTATTTATTCAACACCATCCGTTTCCAAAAGAAGTCTATTTGGCCTTCTATATGGCAGGTACAGAGACAGGCTCCATCCCCCCCGGGGTTTCGATCTATGTCCCAGAGGACTACCTGTAGTCTTAATGCTGATTTCTGAGGGCAAAACAAGCAAGTCCACAGTTTCTCCTTCATACTTCCCCAGAGGACCCTTGGGTTTCTCTGCACAGAGCTGAACTGTTACCGAGTCATTGATCGTGTAGGTCAGTCACAGAGCAGCATTGCCATCCAAAACAAAAAGGAGGAAAAAGGAGTTTGGAAGTAATTGGGTCTCACAAATCATGGGGAGGGCACATTGAAACTGTGGACAATGTTTCTTAGTGCACCTTTTCTCAGAGCCACATCTCTCCTTTTTCTTGACTGAGGACAGGAGAGTCTAGGTAGGGAGAAATAGGTAGGGGGCTACAGATTCAGGCTCACAAAGATCCTAAGGATGCTGAGATGTAAGGAAACCAGAAATAAAGAAACAAACGAGACCACCCTGTCCCAGGTATGGGTTAGAGAGGGTCTTTTTAGGACAGTCCTCTGGCCCAACAAAGAATAACCAGACTCTAAAAAGAAGTAAACCATTAAAGATGTTATCACTAGTCCTTACTCAAACCAAGACATCCCAAGAATGAGAAGGCCACAAGCTCCCTGATCAGTTCTAAATGAAAAACGGTCAGGAGGCCCATGTGGGCAACCCAGCCTGGGGCCCCCCCACTCCCGAGAGCTTTCTCGGTATCCTTGCTTAATAACTCCTGTCACTTTACTTACTCTTCTTTGTCCACCAGATTTCATTCTTCAACCCGTGAGACAAGAACCTGACTTTCTCACTTCATTCCGCCTGCTGCACTTCTCTTACCCAAGCTCCCCGGGAAATTACTTCATTGGCTTAATCCCATCTCACTCTCCTCCTGCCTCATATCCTTTGGATTTCTCACCACCAAAGGGCCCAAAGAACCAAGAGATGCAGGGAGGGAGAGAAGACCCAGGTGATAGGGGGAACTAAGGCCAAAAATAAAAGATTAAAATACATCTGCTTTTTTTAAAAAAAAATTTTGTTTATTTACTCATGAGAGACACACACAGAGAGAGAGAGAGAGAGAGGGAAAGAAAGAGGGGCAGAGACAGAGACAAAGGGAGAAGCAGGCTCCCTGAGGGTAGCCCAATGTGGACCCCCATCCTAGGACCCCAGGATCATGCCCTGAGCCAAAGGCAGATGCTCAACCACTGAGCCACCCAGGCATCCCTACCATTACATTTCCTAACAAACTTGCAGTCCATAAACAAATACTTGAAACCCACAGAGTGGGACATTCTTCAAAAATTCACAGCTACCTGAATGTTAATGCTTTGCTAGAGGCCAAAAGCAACATTTGTTTGCTGATAGCCAGACCTTTCCCGGATCCTGTAAATCTTTTACCTGTGAAAATCCTTTTGGAAACTTCTTTTATCTCTAGAGTCCCCACCCCACACGGCATTGTTGGAGGGAATGTGAACTGGAGCAGCCACTCTGGAAAACAGTGTGGAGGTTCCTCAAAAAGCTGAAATGGAGCTATACTACAAACCCCCCAATTGCACTGCTGGGTATTTACCCCAAAGACACAGATGTAGTGCAATGACTGGACACTTGCACCCCAATGTTCACAACGGCAAATGTTAATAGCCAAACTGTGGAATGAGCCTTGATATCCTGCAACAGACGAATGGATAAAAGAAATGTGGTCTGGGGATCCCTGGGGGGCGCAGCGGTTTGGCGCCTGCCTTTGGCCCAGGGCAGGATCTGGAGACCCGGGATCGAATCCCACTCGGGCTCCTGGTGCATGGAGCCTGCTTCATCTCCCTATGCCTTGTTTTCTGCCTCTCTGTGTGTGTGTGTGTGTGTGACTATCATAAATAAAATTTTTTTAAATTATAAAAAAATTAAAAAAAAGAAGATGTGGTCTATATATACAATGTATTATTATTTAGCCATCTGCAAGGATGAATACCTACCAATTTTCATGGACATGGAACTGGAGGGTATTATGCTGAATAAAATAAGCCACGTGGAGAAAGAATTATCATAACGGTTTCACTCTTATTCGAATGTAAGAAACGTGAAGAGGATCATAAGGGAGGGGGAGGGAAACTGAGTGGAGAAAATTGAGAGAGGCAGTGTTGTCCCCAAGATGCTAATCTGAGAAACCACCGAGGAGCCGACACCGATGCAACACACGAGGGTTTTTTAACAAGCTCGAGCTTGGTCCAAGTGTACCCGACACAGCGGAGCAGGGACTTGGACCCCGAGACTAAGAGGTAGCAGCTTTATAGGGGCCAGTGGCCCATGGGATATGCAGAATGTTGCACACAGTCATGTCGGTCCACACACAAGTGGCCGATTGAATTACATCTTACCCCTATAGTATCCCATTTTGAGCTGGCCTATACTTTGCTCGAATTGGTGCAACAGTTTTGGGTTGGGCACAAAGCGGGTTACATGGTTATGGACTGATTTCGTTAGGGTGTGCCCAGGCTTGACTAGGGTGGGCAGTTGCCTTAAGGCAATAAGGCTGGTTACGGTGGGGTCACACAGACAGGTGCAGGTTGTTAGCACAAAATGGAATCAGTAACTGCCTGCTTGTCCAGGGGTAGGGGATTTTTGTTAAAATTCCTGCGCACAGAAGATAAACTATGAGAGACTCCTAACTCGGGGAAACAATGGATTGCGGAGGGAGGTGGGTGGGAGGATAGTTGTAACTGGGGGACGGGACATTACGGAGGGCAAGTGTTGTGACGAACACTGGGTATTATA
>NC_054828.1:69727598-69734485 GCF_018345385.1 Vulpes lagopus | reverse complement strand
AGAGCTGAGTTAGGGCAGGACCTGCCCACCATCCTGGCTTACCTGCAGACATACCTCCTATCTCCTTAAGTGGGTGCTGGAAGAGGTTGTCTGTGAAAAAGATGTGAAGTGTCTGGCCTGTACTCAAGTGATCTGATTCATAAAGGGATTTCCCAACAGCTCTTGTTAATGAGAGTCGTGCTAGGGTTCTATCTCCCCTGTAGGAGTGGCAAGCAAACATGCTACCTACAAGGCAATTCACATTTCTGAGAGTGAGCTTATGGCTGTCCCTCCCACATCCTGACTGCCAGTTTCGGTTCGCTTCACAGGATTTGTTCTACGCAGAAAGGAGCAGAGAGAAACAAGTGACTTGTTGTCACTTTACACACCTCACGGACACAGCTTCATCCAACAGCCTGCATACACTTTACACTGCTGCTATATTGTCACTGGCCCTTAAGAACGCAGCTACTGGATAAGCTGCTAGTGCGGTATGCTTCCTTAGTGTATGAGTTCAAGGCAGGGAACCCAATGCATCACTGCTGCCTGTAGACGTAGCTGCAAAAATCCTCTGTTAGGAGCAGGGAGAAGGTTGTCAGAAATGCATGTGGAAGACAGGCTGTACTCACGTGTAAGTGAGTTGAATTACAGCGAATTGCACCGTCCCTGTTCAATTTTCAGTTGTAGCTAGGTTCTAACTCCCTGTATGAGTGGGGCTGCATCGGCCTCCCAGGCATTTACACGCTCCTGAAAAGTTGAGCTTATGGCTGTCCCTCACACATCCTGCCTGAGGTACCACCTGCTCCTTACACGCCTAGGATCGTTGCGGGGACTGAAGTGTTGTGAGAGGTATGTGGAAAAGTCCCGGCCCACAAGACTAGTGCCTCCATGTCAATCCAGCGATTTCCTGGAATTCTATGAGAGCCAGGTGCTACATCTAAGTTCCTTAGGAGAGAAGCGAGCTAGACGCCTAGTTCCCAAGGCAACTACTTCTAGAGGTTGAGATCCACCGTTCAGTACCTCACAGTTGCACCATCTGTCTGCAGAATGAGTTATCGAAACGTCTGCACCACAGCGTTTTGTCACAAGCTTGTGAGATGCAAGGGGAATAAGCATACCTGGAGGGTGTCTCAACTGCAGTGGTGTCGGTATTCTAGGTACCTCATGGGGGTGGTGTGTGGGGGAGAGGGGGGGCTTGCTTTAGCAGTACTTGTAAGTTTTCCGTGCCCTAAGAACGCAGCTAGTTGAGCTGCTTGAGGGCATGCTTCCTTGTGTGAGCTGAGGTCAGGGGAGGACCCTCCCGCCATCCTTATACCGTAGACATAGTTCCCAGCATCCTCACTGTTAGGCGCCGAGAGAGCTTGTGTGAAAAGCATGTGGAAGTGACAGGATTCTCATCATGTGAACTGATCTCAATACAGTCATTGCAAACGTCCTTGTTGAATGAGAGTTGTAGCTCGGTCTAGATCCCATCAGAGTGTCTTCACTGACATCTGCTGCAAGCATACACACTTCCAGAGTTGAGCTTATGGAACAGTCCCTCCCGCATCCTGCCTGCAGGTACACCGCGCTCCTAAGAGGCCTAGCCCGATGCGTGACTGAAGTGTTGTGAGAGGTAAGTGGAAACTACGGCCCACAAGACTAGTTGCTCCAAGCTCAATCAGCGTGAATTCCTAGTTTTTCCTGTGTGAGCCAGTGCTGCATCCTATGTGCCGTAGGAGAGAAGTAGCTGAAACGCCATGTCAAAAGCAACTTACTTCGCGAGAGCTGCGCTGACTCTCATCCTCACAGTGCACACTGCCTGCAGAATGAGTTTCGAACATCTTCTGCACCAGAGCAGTTTCTCAGAGGCTTTGAGACGCAAGTGGAATAAGCAGATCTGTATGGTGTTTCCAGCTGCAGTTGAGTGGTATTTCTGGGTACCTCCCTGGCTTAGAGTACTGCTACGTTTCAGTTCCCTATGAAAGGCAGCAGCTAGTGGAAAACTGGGCTTGTAGGCATGCTTCTGGTGCGAGCTGAGGTCCAGGGAAGGACCAACCCGCTTCCTGCAGCCAGTAGACAAAGGTCCCAGCATCCTTATGTTAGGTGCCGGAAGAGGTTGTGTGAAAAGCATGTGGAAGTGAAGGACTCTGCTCAAGTGAATCTGAGTCCAATACAGACATTGCAATCGTCCTTGTTCAATGAGAGTGTAGCTCGGTCCCAGCACCCATCAAAAAGTGTCTTCCAGACATCTGCCTGGAAAGCATACACAATTCCCGGAGTTGAGCTTATGGGACTGGCCCTCCCACATCCTGCCTGCAGGTACTCCCCGCTCCACTGCCTAGCCCGATGCGTGCTGAAGCGTTGTGAGAACGTAAGTGGAAAATCCTGGCCTCAACATAGTGCATCCAGCTCAATCTAGCGGTTTTTTAGTATTTCCTGTGTGAGCCAGGTGCTAAATCCTAAGTGCCATACGAGAGAAGCTAGCTGAACGCCTTGTCCAAAATCAACTTACTTCGGAGAGTTGAGCTCACCCTCAGTCTCTCACAGTTGCACACTGCCTGCAGAAAGAGTTTCCAACATCTGCACCACAGCCGTTTGTCAGAGGCTTGTGAGACGCAAGTAGAAGAAGCAGACGTGGAGGGTGTCTCCAGCTGCAGTGGAGTAGTATTTTGGTACCTCCTGGCTTAGAACACTGTTACGTTCTCAGTGCCCGAGGAATGCAGCTAGTTGAAAGCTGGCTTGTAGGCGTGCTTCCTTGTGCGAGCTGAGTTCAGGGCAGGACCTCGCATTCTGGCTGCCGTTAGACCTAGTCCAGCATCCTTAAGTTAGGTGCCGGAAGAGGTTGTGTGAAAAGCATGTGGAAGTGAATCTGAGTCCAATACAGACATTGCAAACGTCCTTGTTCAATGAGAGAGTAGCTTGGTCCTAGCACCCATCAAAAAGTGTCTTCTAGACATCTGCCTGCAAAGCATACACACCTCCTAGATTTGAGCTTATGGACTGTCCCTGCCACATCCTGCCTGCAGGTACACCGCGCTCCTAACTGGCTAGCCCGCGATGCGTGACTGAAGTGGTGTGAGAGGTAAGTGGAAACTCCCGGCCCACAAGACTCGTAGCTTCCAGCTCAATCCAGCGGAATTACTAGTATTTCCTGGGACGGTGAGCCAGGTGCTGCACCCTAAGTGCCATATGAAGAGAAGCTAGTTGAACGCCTTGTCCAAAATGCAACTTACTTCGAGTGTTGAGCTCACCTCAGTCCCTCACAGTTGCATACTGCCTGCAGAAAGAGTTTCCAACATTGCACCACAGCGTTGTAAGAGGCTTATGAGACGCAAGTGGAATAAGCAGACCTGAAGGGTGTCCCAGGCTGCATTGCAGTGTTTATTCTGAGTACCTCCTTGCTTAGAGTACTGATACGGTTCTCAGTGCCCTAGGAACGCAGCTAGTTGAATAGCTGGCTTGTAGGCTGGTTCTTGTGCGAGCTGAGGTCAGCGGCATGTCCCTCCCGGCCATCCTGACTGCACGTCGGCATAGATCCCAGTTTCCTTATTTTAGGGCAAGAGAAGTTGTAGTGAAAAGCATGTGGAAGTGTACAGGGACTGTGTCAAGTGGAATCTAGTCAATACAGGACATTTCTAACGTCGATGTTCAATGAGAGTGTAGTTCGGTCCTAGCACCATCAATAAGTGGCTTCCGACATCTGCCTGAAAGCATTTACACTCCGAGAGCTTGAGCTTATGGACTGTCCCTCCCAATCCTGCCATGCAGGTACACCGCATCCTAACAGGGCATAGCCCCGATGCTGTGGAACTGAAGTGTTGTGAGATGTATGTGGAAAATTCCAGCCCACAAGACTAGTGCATCCAAGCTCAATCCCAGAGTATTTCCTAGTATTTCAGTGTGAGCCAGGTGCTGCATCCTAAGGGCCATAGGAGAGAAGACTAGCTGAACGCCGTTGTCCAAAAAGAAACTTTCTTTCGGAGAGCTGCGCTGACTCTCAGTCCCTCACTGTTGCACACTGCCTTCAGAATGAGTTAGAACATCTGCACGACTGTTTTCAGTGGCTTGTGGAGATGCAAGTGGAATAAAGCCAGACCTGGAATGTGTTTTCCAGCTAGCGTGGGAGTGTATTCTGGGTACTCCTGGCTTAGAATACTGCTACGTTTCAGTGCCCTAAGAACGCAGCTAGTTGAAAAACCTGGGCTTGTAGGCATGCTTCCTTGTGGGAGCTGAGGTCTGGGCAGACCGCCCGAATCCTGCCTGCCGTAGGACAAAGGTCCAGCATCCTTTGTTAGACGCCGGAAGAGGTGGTGGGAAAGCATGTGGAAGTGACCCCCACTACTCTGCTCAAGTGAATCTGAGTCAATACAGACATTGCCAATCGTCTTGTTCAATGTGAGGTGTAGCTCGTTTCTAGCACCCATCAAAAAAGTGTCTTCCAGGACATCATGCCAGGGAAAAAAGCATACACACTTCCTCAGAGTTGAGCTTATGGACTGTCCCCCTCCACATTCTGCCTGCAAGGTACACCGCGTCCCTAACAGGCCTCGCCCGATGCGTGCCCCTGAAGTGTTGTGAAGGTAAGTGGAAAGTCCTTGGCCTCAAACACTAGTGCATACAGCTCATCCAGCGTAATTCCTAGTAATTTCCTTGTGAGCCAAGTGCTGCATCCTATGTGCATACGAGAGAAATAGCTGAACGCCTTGCCCTAAATCAACATAATTCCGAAGAGTTGAAGCTCACCCTCAGTCCCTCACATTGCACACTGCTGCAGAAAGAGTTTCTAACATCTGCACTTGAGCCGTGTCAGAGGCTTGTGAGGGAGCAAGTGGAATAAGCCTGGACCTGGTGGTGTTCTCAGTTTGCAAGTGGAGTGGTATTCTGGGAACCTCCTGGCATAGAATACTGCGACGTTCTCAGTGCCTAGAAACGCAGATAGTTGAAAAGCTGCGCTTGTAGGCATGCTTCATTGTGCGAGCTGAGGTCTGCCAGGACACTCCGCATCTTGGACTGTCTGTAGAATAGGTCCCCTGCATCCTTATGTTAGGCGCTGGAAGGGTGTGTGAAAAGCATGTGGAAGTGACAGGACTTTGTGCTAAGTGAATTCTGAGTCAACCCAGACATTCAACGTCCTTGTTCAATGAGAGTGTAGCCACAAGACTAGTGCATCCAAGCTCAATCCAGCGAATTCTAGTATTTCCTGTGTGAGCCAAGTGGCTGGAATGAAGGAGTGAGAAAAAATTTGCGTGAGGGAAGAAGAGCCTAGGAATCTAAGGCACTGTGTAGAATAAGCTTGCCTTCCATACACCTGATCAAAATCTGCGTTTGGGATGGTGTATTTTATTAAGACAACTCTAACACATGTCTCAGGAGGGTGGTTGCAGTGACAAACTAGGCCTTCTACTCGGTCTTTACCTCGTGCAGGAGAGTGGTGTCCCACCCCCATCCCACCCACCCCCCCCGCATGTCACAAGCCCAGTACTCATGCATCTTACCTTGGCTCAGTATGTATTACGTGAGAAGGGATGGAGGAAATAGACTTCAAGAAAGGCCTCTCTGCTTAGGCTATTTGATGCTCACTCTGATATGAGCTGATAAAGGTTAGGCCTTCAGTTTGGTTATTACACAAAATCAGAGAAGGGCAGAAATCACAGTGAATGATAGAATCAAGATTCATAGAAAGTCTTGCATAGCTAGGCGCAATGGAAAATTCTAACAAGGGGAAAATTTAATGAGGTAAACCAACTCTTCACACATGCCTCTACCGTAGCAGGTGACGGGTCTTTGCCTTAGTACAGTTTGTTTGAAATGACTTAGGAGATTTAGTTCACAATATGCTGATGCAATCTCACAGTGACTGTGGATAAATTGTGAACTGGGGATGGCCTGGTGGCTCAGCGGGTTTAGCACCTGCCTTCAGCCCGGGGCATGATCCTGGAGACCCAGGATCGAGTCCCACGTTGGGCTCCCTGCGTCGGAGCCTGCTTCTCCTCTGCCTGTGTCTTGCCTCTCTCTCTCTCTCTCTCTCTCTTCTCTCTCTCTTCTCGTCTCTCATGAATAAACAAATAAAAAATCTTTAAATAAATAAAACTTGTGTACTCGTAAAATATAGTTGAAGGACAGGGAAGATGGGGGGGGAGGAGGTTGATGTTATAGCATAAATTTCTATGGTGGTCAGCTTCCTCTGAAGAATGCCAACGAGGTACAGGGAAGGTGGAACCATACTGGAGAGCCAAATTTGGAAGACTATGGAATATTTTTTTCTAAATTAAAAAGATACTATGTCTTGAAATATTTGAATGGATGTATATGACAGTGTTATCTGTTGACTTTCTTTGGGTGGAAGTTAAAGGAGAATAGGCTTTTGCTGACCCTAAAGTTGAACTTTAAAGGTTTAAAAGTTTTATAGTTTATTTATTATTATTTTTTTATTTTTTTTATTTATTTATGATAGTCACAGAGAGAGAGATTGAGAGAGGCAGGACACAGGTGGAGGGAAAAGAAAGCAGGCTCCATGCACCGGGAGCCTGTTGTGGGATTCGGATCCCGGGTCTCCAGGGATCGCGCCTGGGCCAAAGGCAAGCGGCGTCAAACCGGCTGCGCACCCAGGGATCCCCAAGTTTTATAAGTTTAATTACGCTGGAGCCTACTGTAATGAATAGCTATTACAGAAGGTATATGCCTGCTCATATTAAGTGTTCAAATAGAATGTAAGGAAATTCAGCATTAGAAGAGGTGTTTGGTCGAGATGACTTTTAGGCCTGCTTGTGGCCTGCTAGTCCATGTGTCTTTGATTCAGATATAATTTTACTGGGACCTTCATATAAACAAAATTTTCCTTTGCTGCTCCTTTATTAGGTGACAGAACTAATTTATTTCAATAAACATTAACTTAAACTTATTGTGTATATAAATCTATACTAAAT
>NC_054828.1:69718471-69727498 GCF_018345385.1 Vulpes lagopus | reverse complement strand
CTGCCCCTTTTCTTTCTTTCTTTCTTTTCTTTCTCTCTCTCTCTCCCCTCTCCTCTTTTTTTTTTGTGTTCTATGAGTAAAAAAAACCAAAAAACTTTTTTTTTTTTAAAAAAGGGGATGTAAATTTTTAAATTTTATTTTTTGGCCCTTTGTTTCCCCATCCTGGGTCTTCTCTTTCCCTTCCCCGGGATTCTTGGTTTTTTGGCCTTTTTGGGGGTGAAGAATCCAAAAGGGTTGAGGAGGAGGAGAAGGGGGAGATGGGGTTTTAAACCCAAGAAGTAAAATTTTCCCCGGGAGGTTTGGGGAAAGAAAAAGTTTTCAAACAGGCGGAATTGGGTGAGAAAAGTCGGTTCTTGTTCACAGAAAAAATTTGAAGAATTTTAATCTGGTGGACCCAAAAAAAGTAAGGGAAAGCAAAGGAGTTTAAATTTTGCAAGGAGTAAGGAAAAGAAAAACTTTTCCCGGAATTGGGGGAAAGGGGGCCCAGGTGGGTTGCCCCCATGGGCCCCCCACTGACCCCCTTTTTTTTTTATTAGAATAAGGGAAACTTTTGGCCTTTCATTCCCCTTTGGGGTGTCTTTGGTTTTTAGTAAAGGGGCTTTTGTTATAACCCCTTCCCCTTTAAAAGGTTTATTTTTTTAGAGTTGGTTATTCTTTGTTGGGAAGAGGACTGTCCTAAAAAAAAAACCCCCTTTTACCCATTAAACCGGGAAAAGGGTTTGGTCTCGTTTGTTTCTTTTTTTTTGGTTTCCCTTTCAATTTTCAATCCTTAGGATCTTTGTGAGCCTGAAACCCGTAGCCCCCACCTTTTTTCTCCCTACCCAGACTTTCCTGTCCCCCAGCAAAAAGGGAAGAAAAATTGGTTTCTCTGAAAAAAAAAGGTTTTCATTTAAAAAAACAATTTTTCACAGTTTAAATGTACCCCGCGGGTTTGTGAGGAAACCCCAATTTCTTCGAAACTCCTTTTTCCCCCTTTTTTTTTTTGGATGGAATGCTGTTTTGTGATGACCTACACGATAATGACCCCCGGGAACCCGGTTTAACTCTGGGAGAGAACCCCAAGGGGGCCGTGGGGGGTATGAAGGGGAAAAAGTGGCCCTTTCTTGTTTTGCCCCCCGAAATCAGCAAATTTAAAACTACAGGTAGTCCCCCTTTTGGGCCAATTTTTAAACGAAACCCCCTGGGGACGGGCCTGTCTTGTCCGATATAGAAAGGGGAAATTGAACCTTTTTGGGGGGATCTGGGGGGGGGTTTTAAATAGGAGAATTTTTCTGTATGCCGGGTTTTGTTTTAGGTCATTATTTTTACTTAGGGAACTGGTTCTTTGAAAAAAGTCCGGAAAAAAGTATCCTAATTAAATTTTAAAAGGAGTTTGGGAAGATAGATAAGGGTTTTTAGAATTGAGGAAAAAAAAATTAAAATCATGTTTAGGGAAAATAAGGGTGTTGATCCCCGGGAAAGGGGGTTTCTTTTTTAATTTACTCACTTTTTTTTACCGATATTTTGAAACCCGAAAAAAGAAAGGGAAGGGAACCCCCCCCGAAGTACGAGGTCCTCAATTTTATCTTTTTAAAAAAGGAAATAATAAGTTTTCCCCAACCGTCGCCCAAAGGGTAGAAGGATGGCTGTTTGTTTTTAAAGACTTGTAGGTCCAGTACCAAAAAAAGTAAAAACAAACACTTTTTTAATATAGCAAAAAAACCAATATTTGCTGCAATAAACATTTTTTTTTTTTATTTATTTTTTATTTATTTATTTAATTTTTTTATTTATTATTTGGAAAGAGGAGCGGGGGGAGAAAGGGCAGAAAACAGGACAGGGGGGGGAAGCGGTCCCTTCAGGGAGCCCGGGGAAGGGGACTCCCTCCTGTTTTCCAGATCCCAATGGGTTTTTAAAGGAGGGGTTTTAAAACGGGGGGGGCCACCGGGGCTTCCATTTCAATAAAAATTTTTAAAAATATTTTTAAATTTTTTTATTCATGAGGGGGGGAGAGAGAGAGAGAAACGGGAGAGGAGGGGGAGGAAACGGGGAGAGGGGAAAAAGAGGGAGGAGGGGAAAAGCCCAAGGGAGGGGAGAGGCAAAGGCCGGGCCCTGAGGGGCGGGGGCCCCCGGAAAAAAAAATGGGACCCCCATCCCGGGTCCCAGGATAGCCCCGGGGGAAGAAGGAGGTTAAAAGGTGAGCCACCCGGCTGCCCAAATTTTTTCAATTCTTTTAAAAACCCAATTTGACTTTTTCTAGCAAAGTTTTTTTGGAGGGTTTGGGGTTTCTTTTCAATTTTAAAAACGTAGGGTTTTGGTCCCCGACTGGCCCAAGGTTGGGATGTTCAGGCCCCAGGTTTCAGCCCGGAAACCCCCGAGTTGTTGAGGCCACCCCCCCGCCCATTTGGGAAAACCCAAAGGCCCCGAGGATCACGATTTACTGGATGAAAACCCCGTTTCTCCCGAAACTTTAGTCAGGGAATTGGTTAAACTTTTAGGGAGGGGGTGAAAAAAGGTTAATATGAAGATTTCTTTTCATCCCGAGGGAAAAAGCTTAGCGTTTTTTTTTTGTTTCTTTTTTTTCATTTTTTTTTGGCCAATTTTTTTGTCCTATTTCCCCACTTCCTTTTTTTTAAATTTGTTTTAGAAAGAAAGCTCACCCTAATGAAAATTATCTTTGAAAAATTCCCGGTTAAAAAAAAAAAAAAAAATTTTCTTTTTTTGCAGTGTGGTAGTGTGGTTAAAAGTTTCTTGAAGGGAAGAATTTTTTTGAAAAAATTAATACCAACCTTTTTAAAAAAACAGCCCTTTTTGTACATGCTAAAAATATTTTCCCCGTCAGGGGGAAGACAGCCGAAAAAAAAGGGTTTTGGGCCCCAAAATCACCGTCCCCCCAAATGACCTTGCTAACTTTCAAAATCATCCCGAAAGTATGGAAATTGGGGCCGAGATTTAAAGAGGGGGAAAAGTTGGGAAGCTACCGTGAAAGAGTTGCATTTCTATAAGGCGGTTCCCATGGGCCTCACTTGGACCTGGTGAGGGGGTTCCCCCGGGCCTCAGCCAGACCTTTGGGGACTTTTAGGCCCCCCCTGGGCCCAAATGGCCTAGTGATTGGTCCCCCTCCCGGGGGCCCCATGTGGAAACCCGGCGACTGTGTTTCCCCCCCTTTTGGGTTCATGGACCCGGTGGGCTTGGGGGTTCCCTTCACCCCACTGGACCTGGTGACTTGGGCCCCCCGCCTCATGGCCCTGGGGGCTGTGGACTTAACCCGGCTTTGGTGACTGGGTGTCCCGGGTTATATGGGGGATGGGTCCCCAGCTAAATTTTTAACTTTGGATTAGAATTGGACCCCCAGTTGCTAAATGACAACCCGGCCTTCCCAGGGTCTACTTGTTCCCGGTTTATATGGCCCTTTTCTGGGGCTGACTTTGGGGGCTCCTCCCTTTCTAAGTTTTTTGGGCTCCCCTTTTTGTGAGTGTGTATTGTTTTATGGTTACTTTGGCCCAAAAAGGGTTGGGATGGGCAGATTTGGGCCCTTTTCAAGGCCAGTTTTTTCGGTCCTCCTGCCCGGTGCTGCAATCCCAAAACCCCCAAAGAAAGAGGGGTGAATACCTTTTTGGCAAATTTATGGGTGCTTCCCGGGGGGCAGGGCCCGTGTTGGACCGGAAAATTTGAGAAAACCCCTTTGCCCCGAGGGGCCGGCTGGGTGGAACCCCTCCAAAAAAGGGCCTCAATTTCGTTTTTTCTCGCCCCCTAAAGTTACCTTCCCGCCCCCTGTCCCCGGACCTTCCCAAACACCCTGGGATACCCGGGGCCTCCCACCCCCGGATTGGAGCAAACCCGGGCAGGGGAAGGAGGCTTTTTGGCCCGGGAAAGGGGATTGTGTTGAGTCGGGGTGATGACCCAAACCGGGGGAGAATTTGAAGGGTTTTTTTTGAGATTTTTTCAAACCAAGCCGAGGGGAGGAAAGCAAAGGGGTGGGCCCTTTATAAATTAAAAACCCGATGCAGCCCCCCGATTTCGAAAACACTCCCCCCCTGAGGGAAAGGAGGGTGGAATATTGAGGGGAGGGCCTGGGGGGGCCCAGGGACTCCCCCACATTTAGTGCTTTTAAGAGGGAAACCTGTCATTTGGGCCGGGGACCCCGCAGGGCCCTTTATGTCCCCCCAAACACCCATGGTGGGGGCGGGGGGGGGTGGGTTTTTTTTTATCCCGTCGGGGGTCCAATTGCTCTAGGGCCCAGCTTTGGGAAAAGGTTTTGTATTGGGTTTTCCTGATAGGGACGGCCTTAAGGGGGGGCGGGGGGGTTGGGGAGGCCGGTCTCACCGAGCCTTTCCACCCGGACGGGGGGCCCTTTGGGGGGCCCCCACCCCAAGGGGGTTTTGGGGGGGCTTTGGGGGTTTCTCCGGTAAAATTTTTTGGGGTGGGGGGTGTTTTGGGGAAAACCGCCCCGGGGGGCCAGCGCCCCCAACCCCGAACGGGCCCCGAGTGGCCCCGGGGGAGGGAGGGATACCCCAACTTCACCTGTTTGACCTGTGTGGTGGGCCCCCTCTTTTTATGAGGGGACTGGGGAGATTGGGGGGGTTGGGGGGGGTGGGGAAAATTTTGGGGGGACTGGGAGAGTGGGGGGTTTTGGGAGAGTGGGGCTAAGAGTTTTGGGGGGGGAGAGGGGTAGGGGGAGAGGTCTGTTCATGTGGCCCCGAACCAGGGGTGCTTCCGAAGCTTGCCCGAGACAGTGAGCGCCATGCAGGGTGGTAAAACCCGGTTTTTGGGTTTGGGACCCGTTTTTCCCCCCCAGTGGGGTCCCGCCTCTTTAATTTGGGGGCGGGGGGTCCAAAAGCATTAGCCCTTCAACCCCGAAGGGGGGGAGGGTCCGGGGGGGGGTTTCCCGCCCCCCGGCCCGGGGGGAGGGGGGGAGGCACCCCCCCTATTCCCCCGTTTTTCCTTTTGGCCCCGGGCCTTCCCCCCTTTTAAAAGGGAGGGCTGGGGGTTCCCCAAAAAGTCCCCCCACCCAGAGTTACCAGGGGGGTTTTCATTAACATTCGAGGGGCCCCTTTTGGGGGTTTTTGCGGTTCCCCTTTGCCCCCTTTAGTTTGGTTAGGTTTAGGTTTGAAAAGGTTTTTGGCGTGGGCCCCGCGTGGGGGTCAGGGGGTCCCTTTTTGGGGGAGGAAGTCCCTCCCGGTTCCCCCCCTTCCCCCTTTCCCCCCCCAAATGCCCCTTTTTTTAAAAAATTTTAAAAAAAAAATAAAAAAGTAAACTTTTTTTATCCCCCTGCGGGTGCCCTTTTTTGTGTTTGTAGCCATGTAAATTTCTTTTTAGGGGCCAGGGGAGTTACCAGCCCCTTTTCCTTTTATATTTTTTTGAAATAAGTCAAAAAACCCCCAAAAGTTTCCCGTAGTTTCAGGGCCTTTCAAAAAAGGATTGGGAAAAATTTTGTGCCTTTTTCCGCCCCCCCCCCCGGAAAAAGCGGCGTCCCCCGTTGTCCCCCCTTTCAAATTTTCCAACAGTATGATCCTTTTTCCCCAGGCTGTACTTTTAAATTTTTGTGATTTTTTAATTTTTTTCAGAGTTATAGTGTTCCTATCGTTCATCCCAATAAATTGGGGGGGGCCAAAAATTTTTGCCCGGCCCCCCTTTTCCATCAGTTGCCGGGGTCCATACATTTAACCCGAGAAAGGGGTTGGGGAGCCCCGGGTGGGCAGCGGTTTTAAAGCCTTCCTTCAGCCGGGCGTGATCTGGAGTTCCCGGGGGTGAGTCCCGTGGGTTCCCAAAGGAGCCCCCTTCTCCCCCTTTTCCCCTGTTTGCTTTCTTTCTGGTTTCTGATGTTTCCAAAAATATTTTTAAAAAAATCTTTTAAAAAAAAAAAAACGGGGAAAGGACAAAAAGGGTAAATCCCCTCAAGATTTTTCAGGAAAAAACTTTGGGAAAAGTTTTCAATTCCAAAAAACCCAGTGGGTTTTTTGGAAATGTTACAAAGAAAAAATTCCGTAAAAGAAAGGGCCCCCAGTTTGGGCATCCCCAAGGGTGAAACCCGAAAAGGGTGAAAAGGGTTTTTAAAAACCCGAAATGTTTCCCCCAAGAAGGAACCCAAGGAGGGCCCCCCCATTTTGGAAGTCCCAATGTAGCAAAAGAAAGGAAACAGCAAGGTTCCACTCTGGGAAGGGGGACGTCACACTGTCCTATTGTTGAGACGCGGTGCTAGAAACAGGAAACCCGAGAGGCTGCCCACCAAAACCTGTTAGAACTAATGATTGAATCAGTAAATTTTATGGGACACAACTGAACCTACAGAGCTCAGTAAGCCTTGCTACGTCCTGACAATGAGCCTGAGGAACGAAATGAAGGACGTGACTCCCTTCTCAGGGCATCACAGAGACTAAATTAATGAGATCTGAACGAAAGGAGCACAAGGAGTTGTCGGCCACTGAGCCATTACAGGCTTGGGAGGCCGTTCCTGGGCTCGTGGGGTAGGAAGCCTCATCTTTTGAAAATGTCCCACAGTTCCTGATGCCACCCTCGGGTTTCTTTTTTTTTTTTTTTTTTTTTTTTTTTTTTGCACCCTCGGTTTCAATGTCATTCCTATCAAAATCATGGTGGTAGATACTAGAAGTAGGAAAAAAAAAAAAAAAGAACCCTAAAACATCGTCAGCCCCCAAAATGACCCCGTGACAGCAAATCAGTATTGGAAGGCAGGAAGAGTGGGCAACAGCACTTTTCTATTTCGACGATGTCACAGAGAACAGGATAAAGCAGATGTGGTTCTCGGCTCCCTGCTGTCTCTGGCAGTTAAAAGCATCGACTCCTGACCTCACCTCAGGTCCTGATTCGGGGTCGTGAGTTCTAGCCTGGGCTGGGCAGGCACGAGTTTGTGGGCCTACTTAGACCCACAGGGGCGTGGTTTCCAGCATTAGCTGAAGGAGCAGTACAGGGAGGTCCAGAAGAAAATGTGCTCTGATACAACTGATTTTTGGTTTAACTTAATTTAACCATTTAATTTATGTTATAGTGTAGTTATCACTTTCAGGAGGTAGAATTCAGGGATTCACAGTTGGGAGAGAACGCAGTGCTCCGTGGACATCACCTGCATCCTTCGTGCCCATCCCGTTATTCCCCTCCCCCGCTCCCCTCCAGTGACCCTCAAGAAGTTTCCCAATGATAAGATCTGTTATTTCCTGCATCTGTTTTATCTTATTCGTTTTTCCTTCCCTTCTCAGAAGTTTCATCTGCTTTGCTCTTTTAATTCCACCTATGAATGACACTCTTAGGGTAATGTCTTTCCCGACTGACTTATTTCACTTAACAGGATCCTCTAGTTGTTCCGCGTCATTGCAAATGGCAGATTTCCTTCTCTTTGATAGCTAGAAAAGAAACAACTACCATTCCTCTCTCTATGACCATATCTATCTCCATCCTTATCATTTCTGTCTGAAGGCACCGAGGCTCCTCCCACAGTGGGGCTACTGTCGACCCGGCTGCTGTTGGACCATCGGGGCGCTGGTGTCCCGCCTGGCGTTTATTGCATCTGTATCTTCAGAGTGAAGTCCAGGCCGTTGCACCTGCGGTCGCTGGGCAGCTCTATCGGGTAAGTTCCTGAGGAGCCTTAGGCACTGTTTCCAGGGCAGCTGCACCAGCCCGCAGGTCCCGCCCACAGTGGAAAGAGGGTTGAGTGAGTCTTGGCCGGACACGATAAAAGTTCTGGTCCACATTTCATTTCGCATCCTGTGGGCTCCAATTCCTTGTCTTAGTATTTCTGGGGAAGCCGGGGGTGTTTGCTCCATTTCAGCACGGAGTTTCCGAAGCTCATAGTGTTGGACCCTAGCTCACGGAGGCCAAGTGTCTCGGTAGAGGCCCCAGAGACTCGAGACCCCTGACAGGCAGATGCAACATAGCAAGAGGGTTTATTTTATGACAAGTCACAGAAAGAGAGGAGAGAGAGAGAGAGGCAGAGACATAGGCAGAGGGAGAAGAAGCCTGGCTCCATGCACCGGGAGGCCCGAACCTGGGACTAGATCCTGGGTCTCCAAGATCATGCCCTGGGCCAAGGCAGGGCACCTAAACCGCTGCGCCCCCAGGGATTCCCTAGCAGAGGGTTTTATTGAACGTTTGCCAAAGGGGCCTCGGCTCAAAGGTGGAAGAGCCAGATGGCAAGTACAGGCATCTTTTATTTATTTTTTATTTTTTTTTTTACATGCATCTTTAATAGGCAACGCCGGGATTAGCCATAGCATTCGGGTTAAGACACGATTGATTTCTTTGAAGGTCAACATGAACATGTTCAGGGACTTTACAGTCAGGCCGTGGGGGGGGGGGGATGGGTTTTCTTATCTGGGAAAACCACAGAATTGTTTTTGTTGCTTATATTCCGGGAAGGTGCTGGATGTTGCTGCCCTGGGTTAGGCGTGGTCCTAAATTTTCTCCCTGGGGTTGGGGGGGGGGGGGTTGTGTTTCTTCAATTAAGTCTCAGCTGGAGCCTGGAGATGGAGGCAGGTCCTGCCCTGGGTCGTGGGGACTCCGCCTCCACACCCCCTCCTTCAAGCACTGAGCCAGGGCCCGAAGTCAGGGGTGTGGTTTGTACTCGTAAGGCCTCCTCCGCCAGCAGAGATACAGGAGCATTTAGTGATCTGGCTTCCTGAGGAGGATGTGGGGCCCGCGTCAAGGCTGACAGGAGCCCGGAATCCTTAGGACCCGCAGGTAGGCTTCAGGACCAATGTGGAAGCCGTGTCCTCGCTTGACTGGAGAGCATGGTCTCCTCGGACCCACGGTGAGTTTTCGGGGATGACGTGGGGCGGGTTATACACTGGACAGGGAGCCCCGGCCTTTCAGGACTGGCGGGCTAGGCTTCAGTCCTTGTGGGGCCGGTCCACGGTGACAGGAAACTGGCCTCTCAGAACCCGCAGGGACGGGCTTCTGGAGGATGTGGAGGCATAGTCACAGTTGGACAGGGGACCCCCTCGTCCTCAGGGACCTGCTGTCTATGCTTCAGGAGACATGGGGCCCACGTTGCCATGACAGGAGTCCGGCTTTCCTCAGGACCTGCTGGAGGCCCTG